>NC_092160.1:34732218-35032218 GCF_045791955.1 Oncorhynchus clarkii lewisi
ATACTCATAATACTCTCTATGTGAAACTAAAATATAAAATCCCTGTAATGTGAGGGAATATAAACTGTGAAGTTTAACATCTAGCTAATCTAGAATTAGAAACCTATACATGGATTAGTGTCTGTCTGTATTGCGTTAAAAAAAAAAATCTTCCTTGTTGTACAGCTTTGAATGATGGACAGTTGAAAGTGGCTTCATGAATTCATTTCTCATAGTAAAAGCATACATACAAGGCATTCGCATAGTAATTTGTTTGGGCCTTCATATTTCATCAAACTAACTAAGAAATCCTACAGGCCTATTGTCTTGCAGGAAAACAGCCATAGTGGATTACAGTATAGAGAGGTTGGCTGTACTGTCACTACCTCCTCCAGACATAACCCTTGACCCCCTGAAAAAATCCATAGCCCACTATAGTGCAGGCAGCACATTTTATTTTCACTGGTGAAATGGACTGATGGAAAGACATACAGAAAAGTTGACATGTCTGTAATAGTACTGTAAAAGAAGCATAGGGTCGGTTTTCCAACCCCAGATTAGGCCTACTACTCCCGGACTGAAAATGCATGACGCTCAATGGAGAATCTCCATTGAAAATTTCAAGACAAACAAGAAATCAGTAAAAACATCTGTTTTTTTTCTGTACAAAACACATGAATTCTCATCCACCATCCAATAAAAGACATCTCTGGCACACCATCTTGAATGCCTGCTACCTCAAATCAAATCAAAGTTTATTTGTCACGTGCGCTGAATACAACAGGTGTAGGTAGACCTTACAGTGAAATGCTGAATACAACAGGTGTAGTAGACCTTACAGTGAAATGCTGAATACAACAGGTGTAGTAGACCTCACAGTGAAATGCTGAATACAACAGGTGTAGTAGACCTTACAGTGAAATGCTGAATACAACAGGTGTAGGTAGACCTTACAGTGAAATGCTGAATACAACAGGTGTAGGTAGACCTTACAGTGAAATGCTGAATACAACAGGTGTAGTAGACCTTACAGTGAAATGCTGAATACAACAGGTGTAGTAGACCTTACAGTGAAATGCTGAATACAACAGGTGTAGTAGACCTTACAGTGAAATGCTGAATACAACAGGTGTAGGTAGACCTTACAGTGAAATGCTGAATACAACAGGTGTAGGTAGACCTTACAGTGAAATGCTGAATACAACAGGTGTAGTAGACCTTACAGTGAAATGCTGAATACAACAGGTGTAGTAGACCTTACAGTGAAATGCTGAATACAACAGGTGTAGTAGACCTTACCGTGAAATGCTGAATACAACAGGTTTAGTAGACCTTACAGTGAAATGCTGAATACAACAGGTGTAGTAGACCTTACAGTGAAATGCTGAATACAACAGGTGTAGTAGACCTTACAGTGAAATGCTGAATACAACAGGTGTAGTAGACCTTACAGTGAAATGCTGAATACAACAGGTGTAGTAGACCTTACAGTGAAATGCTGAATACAACAGGTGTAGTAGACCTTACAGTGAAATGCTGAATACAACAGGTGTAGTAGACCTTACAGTGAAATGCTGAATACAACAGGTGTAGTAGACCTTACAGTGAAATGCTGAATACAACAGGTGTAGTAGACCTTACAGTGAAATGCTGAATACAACAGGTGTAGTAGACCTTACAGTGAAATGCTGAATACAACAGGTGTAGTAGACCTTACAGTGAAATGCTGAATACAACAGGTGTAGTAGACCTTACAGTGAAATGCTGAATACAACAGGTTTAGTAGACCTTACAGTGAAATGCTGAATACAACAGGTGTAGTAGACCTTACAGTGAAATGCTTACTTAGAGGCTCTAACCAATAGTGCAAAAAAGGTATTAGGTGAACAGTAGGTAGGTAAAGAAATAAAACAACAGTAAAAAGACAGGCTATATACAGTAGAGAGGCTATATACAGTAGAGAGGCTATATACAGTAGAGGCGCTATATACAGTAGAGAGGCTATATACAGTAGAGAGGCTATATACAGTAGAGAGGCTACATACAGTAGAGAGGCTATAGACAGTAGAGAGGCTCTATACAGTAGCGAGGCTATATACAGTAGCGAGGCTATATACAGTAGTGAGGCTATAAAAGTAGCGAGGCTACATACAGACACCGGTTAGTCAGGCTGATTAAGGTAGTATGTAGATATGGTTAAAGTGACTATGCATATATGATAAAGAGAGAGTAGCAGCAGCGTAAAAGAGGGGTTGGCGGGTGGTGGGTGGGAGCACTGGTTGGTCGGCCCAATTGAGGTAGTATGTACATGAATGTATAGTTAAAGTGACTATGCATATATGATAAACAGAGAGCAGCAGCACCTGATGTACTGATTGATACAGACCACCTGGTACATTAAATTCATTCAAATGAATACACAAAATAAACCAAATTAATATCTATCTAACCCCCAAAAGCTATTTAGAATGTATAATCGTCATTCTGTTTTTCTTCCAATCATATTACTGGAATCAATCATTTTCAATCTTGAAAGCAGAGCATTTGTGTTTGGAAGGGTTGAGGAGGCTGGGGGCTGTGAGTTATATTTCAATTCAGTGAAGAAAATATGTTTTTTTCCCTCACATCTAACCTTTATCGTGATTAGTAGCTAGTGGGAGAATGGAGAATCAGGGTGAGGGTCGCCTCGCGGAGCTATCCTTCCAAATCTCGTCTTGTGAAGAGCATGGCGTCCGAGGCTAAGCTTGGGGGAATTACATAACCCTAACTATCAGTGATCAGTGGGTAATAGTGGGTTACAGGGTTGAGGTCAATTCAGAAATTAAACAATAATCCAATTCCAAATGTTCCTAATTAAAAAGCATTGAAGATATTTAGAATTGGAATTCCAGTTCTGGAATTGACATTGAATAGTAAAATATGGTGGGAGGGTCATGTTTGAGCAAACAATTGATGTACTGTGATTGACAGCTGTCTCTCCCTTCTACTGTTTCCTCAAATATTTTATGCAGAGAAATCAGGCATTTTGACTTCTACCTAAGTGAGAACATAACAACTGAGAATACCTTGAAATGAAAGGTGCTCAATCAATTAAAGAACCAAACCAATGCCAATCCATCTGGACTGGAGAACCAACCCAATGCCAATCCATCTAGACTGGAGAACAAACCCAATGCCAATCCATCTGGACTGGAGAACAAACCCAATGCCAATCCATCTGGACTGGAGAACAAACCCAATGCCAATCCATCTGGACTGGAGAACAAACCCAATGCCAATCCATCCGGACTGGAGAACAAACCCAATGCCAATCCATCCAGACTGGAGAACAAACCCAATGCCAATCCATCTAGACTGGAGAACAAACCCAATGCCAATCCATCTAGACTGGAGAACCAACCCAATGCCAATCCATCTGAACTGGAGAACAAACCCAATGCCAATCCATCTAGACTGGAGAACCAACCCAATGCCAATCCATCTGGACTGGAGAACAAACCCAATGCCAATCCATCCAGACTGGAGAACAAACCCAATGCCAATCCATCTGGACTGGAGAACAAACCCAATGCCAAACCATCTAGACTGGAGAACCAACCCAATGCCAATCCATCCAGACTGGAGAACAAACCCAATGCCAATCCATCTGGACTGGAGAACAAACCCAATGCCAATCCATCCAGACTGGGGAACAAACCCAATGCCAATCCATCTAGACTGGAGAACCAACCCAATGCCAATCCATCTGGACTGGAGAACAAACCCAATGCCAATCCATCCAGACTGGAGAACAAACCCAATGCCAATCCATCTGGACTGGAGAACAAACCCAATGCCAAACCATCTAGACTGGAGAACCAACCCAATGCCAATCCATCCAGACTGGAGAACAAACCCAATGCCAATCCATCTGGACTGGAGAACAAACCCAATGCCAATCCATCTGGACTGGAGAACCAACCCAATGCCAATCAATCCAGACTGGAGAACAAACACAATGCCAATCCATCTGGACTGGAGAACCAACCCAATGCCAATCCATCTAGACTGGAGAACCAACCCAATGCCAATCCATCTGGACTGGAGAACCAACCCAATGCCAATCCATCCAGACTGGAGAACAAACCCAATGCCAATCCATCCATCTAGACTTGAGAACCAACCCAATGCCAATCCATCCAGACTGGAGAACAAACCCAATGCCAATCCATCCATCTAGACTGGAGAACAAACCCAATGCCAATCCATCCAGACTGGAGAACAAACCCAATGCCAATCCATCCAGACTGGAGAACAAACCCAATGCCAATCCATCCAGACTGGAGAACCAACCCAACGCCAATCCATCTGGACTGGAGAACAAACCCAATGCCAATCCATCTGGACTGGAGAACAAACCCAATGCCAATCCATCCAGACTGGAGAACCAACCCAATGCCAATCCATCCAGACTGGAGAACAAACCCAATGGCAATCCATCCATCTGGACTGGAGAACAAACCCAATGCCAATCCATCTGGACTGGAGAACAAACCCAATGCCAATCCATCTAGACTGGAGAACAAACCCAATGCCAATCCATCCAGACTGGAGAACCAACCCAATGCCAATCCATCTAGACTGGAGAACAAACCCAATGCCAATCCATCTGGACTGGAGAACCAACCCAATGCCAATCCATCCAGACTGGAGAACAAACCCAATGCCAATCCATCTGGACTGGAGAACAAACCCAATGCCAATCCATCTGGACTGGAGAACCAACCCAATGCCAATCCATCCAGACTGGAGAACAAACCCAATGCCAATCCATCTGGACTGGAGAACAAACTCAATGCCAATCCATCTGGACTGGAGAACCAACTCAATGCCAATCCATCCAGACTGGAGAACAAACCCAATGCCAATCCATCTGGACTGGAGAACCAACCCAATGCCAATCCATCTAGACTGGAGAACAAACTCAATGCCAATCCATCTGGACTGGAGAACAAACCCAATGCCAATCCATCTGGACTGGAGAACAAACCCAATGCCAATCCATCTAGACTGGAGAATTGGTCCTTCATAGATTCAGAGAGTAACTAATTTGGACGGCAGCAAATGGATGGGGGGGGGGATCTAATTACTGTCACCCTTCACTGTCAACACACCACGACTGACAGCACAGCCTCGTAATAGACGGATCAGCATTCATATCTATGGCCATCACGATGACATGGAGGTAGGTAAGCAAGCCTCTCCTGCTGACCTTGCTAGTGATGTTTACATCAGAAGTCTGGTTCTGGCCCTGTTCATCAGACATAAGATAAGACCTTGAGGGAATGATATCTGATTTACGCTGGAAGCTCATCTTTAACAAACAGTTTGATATCACGGCATCCACTGTATATAAAGAGGTCTTAAATTTAGTGAAGTCATTGATCAAACTGTTATGTGGGCTTGGTTACTAGTTATCATACAGAACCGTATTTATAATACTCTAATATAAAGTGTACAGTAATTACATAATGAAACCAATACAATGTTGATCAGACCTTATTAATTCAACATGTTTTTTTGTGTTTTTCAAAAAGGACATCGGTGTAGCAGATGGTAGATCAATGCATATAATACATATTCAGATGTCATGTTCTGTGATCTGAGCTCATCGTTCAAACAGATGAATCCTTCACTACAACTGTTAAGGTACACTACTGATGATGCGCTCCCCAAATTTCACCAGGCTCACTGTTCATTAACTCTTGGAAGTGCTTGCACAAAGGATAGTAACATCTCATCCTGTGTTCTTGGAATCTGAATATCTGGACTTGTCCAGTGACTGCTGAGAAAGATCAGCTGACAACAGGGGAAAGTCTTTGTGGCGGCACGGAGAGACGGCTGACAGGAGGGAATAGACCCCACTGGGACAGTCATGGGGTAGCTTCCCATTTCTGTAGTTTCCCATGCTTCGCAGTATGTTGGAAACACCCGCTTTTAGCTACAGAAAGTCAACATACGAGAATACCCCTAGAGTCTGCGAGAGCGGGGGCGGAAGATGACTCATCGGCTGACAACATGGTAACGACTGGACCGGAAACGACTACGAGTAATGAGAGCACAGCACAAGAGAACACCACAGCAACTGTCACAAGTTCTGCTGCAACAGCGGGCCACAAACAGATGCAGGTATGTGTCTGTGGTTGGAGGAAAGTTACATCACACCATGGGTTGAGGATCCACCAGGGGAAGAAGGGGTGTTTGGGTAAAGAGAGACAGAGGCCTCGCATTGATTACTTTCTGCGAAAGCGATCAAATCAGTCGAATGAAGCACAGCAACTGGACGCAAACCATAGTTTGCAGTGCATCAGCACCACTGTCATGGAGGACGTAAACTCAAGCACCGAAGTAACAACTGAGGTGGAACCAACAACAGGAGTGGAACTCACCGAGCCTCCCAGACCTGCAGTCGAGAGGAGACTACCAGGGCACAGGCCGTATGTGAAGTGGCCTGGCGCCAGTGACAAGAAGTTGTGGGAAACAGTGAATACTGACCTTACCTTGACCCTCGAGAAACTTCGAGGCACAGTGGAGAAGAAGTTGGAGAGGATGGGGGACATTATCTATGAGTACGGGACAGAAAGATTTGGAGTGGAAGAGGCAAAAGGCGGGAGAAAGGTTCCAACCCCACCAGTTTCCAGGAGGCAACAAGAAATCAAGCGCCTCGTTCAAGAAAGGCGACAGCTTAAGAAACAGTGGAAGAAGGCCTCGGAAGTGGAAAAGGAGGGCATAGAGGCACTTCAGGCTGATATCAAAACCCGGTTGGCATCCCTCCGCAGAGCAGAGAACCTACGGAAACGCAGAAGGAAGAAAGAACAAACTAGAACTCGATTCTATAAAGATCCCTTCAAGTTCCTTAAAAGTCTCTTCACAAAGGAAAAAAGTGGAGCTCTAAAAACAACAAAGAAAGACCTAGAGGAGCACCTGAGAACAACAAACTTTGACTCAAAGCGACATGAACATCTGGCCATTCCATCAGATATCCCACCCATTGAACCCCCGGAACATCATATTGAGACCAGTCCTCCGACATGGAAAGAGGTGGAAAACACAGTTCGACGGGCAAGAACAGCATCAGCCCCGGGGCCAAATGGAGTCCCGTACAAAGTGTATAAGAACGCACCAGACGTCCTGAGGTTCCTCTGGAGGCTTATGAGAACAGCTTGGAAAAATAAGATAATACCCAAAGTGTGGCGTAGGGCAGGTGGGGTCCTGATCCCTAAGGAGAAGGATGCAGTGAACATCAGCCAATTCCGCCCAATCTCCTTACTGAATGTCGAGGGTAAAATCTTCCTTAGGGTCATTGCCCAGAGGATGGCCGAGTACCTGCAAAGGAATGCGTACGTCGATACATCTGTACAGAAGGCAGGAATATCAGGGTTCTCTGGCTGCTTGGAACATTCCAGCATGATCTGGCACCAGATCCAAATGGCCAAGGTGGAAAAAAGGGACCTCCATGTAGTCTTTCTTGACCTCGCCAATGCATTTGGCTCTGTGCCCCATGAACTCCTGTGGTCTGCCTTCAGATTTTTCCACATACCGGACACCATCACAACCCTGGTGAAGTCGTACTTCCAGGATCTGCAGTTCTGCTTTACCACCTCAGAGTTCACCACCTCATGGCAGTGCCTGAATGTAGGTATAATGGCGGGATGTACCATTTCTCCGTTGGCATTCATAATGGCAATGGAGGTTATCATCAGATCCTCAAAATGGGTTGCTGGTGGACAGCGAGTCGACTCTGGTTTCCGCCTCCCTCCACTCAGAGCCTACATGGACGACATTACAACATTGACCACCACTGTCCCATGCACCAGGAGACTGCTCAGAAAACTCGAGGAGAACATCAGCTGGGCCCGTATGAAGATTAAACCATCCAAGTCACGCAGCATCTCGATTGTGAAGGGAGTACTCTCTGACCTGAAATTCTTCATCGGAGATGACCAAATCCCAACAGTGTCTGAGCAGCCGGTAAAAAGCCTTGGAAGGTGGTATGATGCAAGCCTGAAGGACAAAGACCAAGTGCAACAGCTGCGCAAAGACATCAGTAGTAGCCTACAGTCCATCGACAACACCCAGCTACCTGGAAAGTTAAAGGCCTGGTGTCTGCAGTTTGGTCTCCTACCCCGGGTGTTGTGGCCCTTAGCAGTGTATGAGGTTCCAATCTCAACAGTGGAGAAGATGGAAAGAGTAGTCACAGGCTACTTAAAGAAGTGGCTCGGAGTTCCACGATGCCTTACCACCATAGGCCTCTATGGAGATGGTGTCCTCAAGCTGCCCCTCACCAGTCTAACAGAGGAATTCAAGTGCTCAAAAACCAGGCTCCAGATGACACTGAATGAATCTCGAGACCCAGTGGTGAGCAACAACGCGCCGACCTTGGCAACTGGGCGCAAATGGAGGCCAGGAAAAGCAGTCCAGGAGGCAACAGCAGCCCTCAGACATGCTGACATTGTGGGTCATGTTCAGCAAGGGAGAGGAGGCCTTGGGCTAACTAGCCGTGCTGCTTGGAGTAAGGCCACTGCACCAGAGCGGCGGAAGATGGTAGTGCAGGAAGTACGCCATCAGGAGGAGGCTGCAAGGTGGGCCAAGGCAGTCTCTCTTTCCAAACAGGGACAGTGGACTCGATGGGACAGTGTGGAGAAGAGGAAGATAAGCTGGAAGGATCTGTGGGCCATGGAAGCGAGGCGGTTGAGCTTCTCCATCAGAGCAACATATGACGTCCTTCCAACACCAGTTAATCTTCACCAATGGTATGGTGAAGATCCGGACTGTGCCCTCTGTTCCATGCCAGCCAACCTCAGGCACATTCTCACAGGGTGTAAAACAAGCCTCACTCAAGGACGCTACACTTGGCGTCACAACCAAGTCCTTAAAAACCTTGCGTCCGCCCTGGAGGACAAGCGAGCTGCCACCAACTCCCTACCACCCCCAGCAGCATCACACCTCTTACGGACAAACTTTGTCCACGAAGGGGCTAAACCACCGAAGCGCGGCTCGACACCATTAGAGCGAGACCAGCTGCGCTTGGCCCGCGACTGGAAAATGCTAGCTGACATTGGCCGGCAACTTGTGTTTCCTCCGGAGATCGCAACCACCACCCTAAGACCTGACATGGTGCTCTGGTCCCGTTCACTCAAGAAGGTCTTCATCATTGAGCTCACAGTACCCTGGGAAGACTCAGTAGATGAGGCTTATGAGCGAAAGCATCTGCGCTATGCCGATCTAGCTGCCGAAGCACGGCATCATGGCTGGAACACAGAAGTCCGACCAGTGGAGGTGGGCTGCAGAGGTTTTGTGGCAACATCTACAACCAGACTGCTTAGAGACCTTGGAATTAAGGGCCAGAGCCAGCGTTCGGCAATCAAAGCTGTATCGGAGGCGGCAGAAGGCAGCAGTCAGTGGCTCTGGATGAAGAGGAAAGACCCCAGCTGGGCCCCGAAGTGAGAGGGCCAGGAGGTATGCGGTCAACAATGCTTGACTCAGGGAGGAGGATGCCCCTGCCATGCATAGTCCCATGGGATGTTGGCTATCATCAACAAGGCAACTCCTATGACTAATTGGGAATGGGACGCAAGCGTAGGATTGATCACCCTGTCGCTGGCCGCCTTTGGGGAGGGTGTATAGTGTGAAAGGCCGAAACACCCTAGGAACCAAAGGTACACTACTGATGATGCGCTCCCCAAATTTCACCAGGCTCACTGTTCATTAACTCTTGGAAGTGCTTGCACAAAGGATAGTAACATCTCATCCTGTGTTCTTGGAATCTTACGGATACCATTATCCTGTGTGTGTGTGTGTATCCTGTGTGTGTTTCTTTTCTCTCCGTCTCCCCTCACAGGTGAAAATCATCACTCCCCAATCAGTCAACAATCAACCCATCAATCAGAAGACACACCTCCTTCTGTTTCCTACCCTATCACAGTTCCTTCCCCATGGTTTAAAAACCCCATCATTTGTTTGCTCTTGAGCTCAATCTCTTTGTAAATGCCATGATGGTAGATCTCTGTTCTTCATAGATTTCAGGAGCTCAATCTCTTTGTAAATGCCATGTTGGTAGATCTCTGTTCTTCATAGATTTCAGTAGCTCAATCTCTTTGTAAATGCCATGTATGTAGATCCCAGTGTTTCACTCTCTCGTTGTGTCTTAACCTCTCTTTTGTTTGAGCACCTCCAAATCACTTTGTCATCTCCTGTGAGTATTGTTTTTTCTTATGGTGTTTGCTGGTGGGAAAAGGGGAAACCAAGACAGGTCGCCCATGGGCATATACTACCCGTAGGTAAACTTTGTTAAAAACACTAGTTAGAACTGGGTGGACCACCCACTGTATTTTTGGTTAGTTAGTTAGCTGTTGTTAAAGTAGGCTAGTCTAGCTTAGGGGTGTTTTTGCATATTTGTTTCTTTCCTTGGGTCCAGCTCAGCCCCTTTTCCTGCTCCCCCCCCCCATTACCGTGTGTTTATCAAATAAACCTTGAGTTTGACGGTATTATTTCGGTTGTCGTGGTTATTTTGTTCACACTTTGTCACAATTATAATTTACATGAGTTATGTTACGGGTCTCACTACCATCCCCCCCTAGACTGTCGGGCCAAAAGGGATTCGTAACAACAACAATGATTCATTGTGGCACTATGATTTACCTTAGAGGAGGAATTGAAAGACATCAACCCTGTTGTCCTCTAAGGGGGCTTTCACCTCAAATTGGTTTGGAGTGTTTTTTTCCCAAACTCTAGCACATTTTCCCTTTTAAAAATCCAGCCCATTAAAACAACAATAGTAATTTATTAACATTCGATTGATGATGGCTGACAATGGAAAAACATCTTACAATGGAAGTACAATAGGAAACATTAGCATTTGTCATGACAGGAAGGAGAGAGAGTTTTATTTCATTTAACCTTTATTTAACTAGGCAAGTCAGTTAAGAACAAATTCTTATTTACAATGACGGCCTACCAAAAGGCCTCCTGCTGGGACAGACGCCTGGGATTAAAAATACAATATAAATATAGGACAGAACACACATCACGAAAAGAGAGACAAGACAACACCACATAAAGAGAGACAACACAACACCACATAAAGAGACACCTAAGACAACAACATAGCAGCAACACATGACAACACAGCATGGTAGCAACACAACATAACAACAACATGGTAGCAGCACAAAACATGGTACAAACATTATTGGGCATGGACAATAACACAAAGGGAAAGAAGTTAGAGACAACAATACATCACACAAATCAGCCACAACTGTCAGTAAGAGTGTCCATGATTGAGTCTTTGAATGAAGAGATTGAGAGTTGCTAACATTGTTTTGAAATGCAGATTTTAGATCCTTTGTTGTTTTGACCAACGTGACAGATATAGGATACCCCAAACTAAATGACATTAGGGAGTGGCTGTTCCATCCCTGCTAGGAATAGGAAGCTGCAAAATGAAAACATCCTGGAGCCCGCTGCTCAGAAGCACCAAAGAGGGGAGAGGACAGCTGTCACCAGCCAAGTCCGAAGCCTCCTGATCTGGGCACTGAGACGGCTCTCGCTGGGCAGTGTCTGTCTTGGCTGAGGAAGATGAACGAGGAATTGACACCATGTCTAATCTCTAGTCACAGATGGTGATTCCCTAGAGGAAGCGTAACTGGCCTCACACAGACCCTATGTCAAGACACTCGTTTTTTTTTTCTTCTTTCCAACCCTCCATCGCTCACCTTCTCCTTTGTTATCAGACACGAGGAACTGTTCCATTCTGGAAACATCAGACATGAGGAACTGTTCCATTCTGGAAACATCAGACACGAGGAACTGTTCCATTCTGGAAACATCAGACACGAGGAACTGTTCCATTCTGGAAACATCAGACATGAGGAACTGTTCCATTCTGGAAACATCAGACACGAGGAACTGTTCCGTTCTGGAAACATCAGACACGAGGAACTGTTCCATTCTGGAAACATCAGACACGAGGAACTGTTCCGTTCTGGAAACATCAGACACGAGGAACTGTACCCTTCTGGAAACATCAGACACGAGGAACTGTACCATTCTGGGAACATCAGACACGAGGAACTGTTCCATTCTGGGAACATCAGACACGAGGAACTGTTCCATTCTGGAAACATCAGACACGAGGAACTGTTCCATTCTGGAAACATCAGACACGAGGAACTGTTCCATTCTGGAAACATCAGACACGAGGAACTGTACCATTCTGGAAACAACAGACACGAGGAACTGTTCCATTCTGGAAACATCAGACATGAGGAACTGTTCCATTCTGGAAACATCAGACACGAGGAACTGTTCCATACTGGAAACATCAGACACGAGGAACTGTTCCATACTGGAAACATCAGCATGTTGTTAGAACAGTATGAAAGAACAGGCTGTGCTTCCATCTAAACAAGCGGTGTGTTCTCCCTCCTCAGCTATGGCAGCAGGCCAGAGGCAAGCTACATAAGCTGTTGTGGTAACACTTTACTTGACATCCAGCGTCATAACAGCTGACATAACCTGTCATAGTATGGTCATAACACCCATGACCTACCTATTTACAGTACACCTGTTGTGACAGTGGTATTTCATGGCAGGTTATGACACCTACATAAGTATCAAAAACCCACATTTATTCAAACCTGTTACCGCTGTTGTCTCATACAACAAATCACCCATCGTGATAACTGCTTAGCTTGAACTTATATGAATAGTGGATCTTCCAGCAAGACAATAACCCCAAGCACACATCAGAATACAAAGAAATGTTAAATCGACCACAAAATAAAATGAACATTTTGCAATAGCCATCTCATTCTCTGGAACTTGATGAGGGCCATCCCTAAGCGCAGATGAAGGATATCAATCTGATACATGTCAGAAAAAAAAGGCTCAGTGCCATTATACTCAAAAGGTGAGGTATTCAAAACATCTGAGGGGGAAAAAAAGTATTACTTGTTAAACAAAATATATTTCTCTGAGCCATTGTATTAGTATAAAATATATATTTTTTTTTACATCATTGGACAGGAAAATGCAATATAACCCAGAACTTGTATGGTTTCTTTGAAAGTATTTTTGGCTCGTCTTTGGACCGGACTGAATACTCTACTTAGTTGTCAGGGCGTCATATTCACCCAGTTAAGATAACATGGTCTTGTGCTGGTCGGTGTGTGGGAGCTGTGATACAGAGGGTAGGCTACCATATCAAGTCCAAGACCTCACACCCACCCTCTCTGTGTACATTACATAAATGCATTTAGTTACACAACGTCTTCATGCCATAGCCTGCAATGAATCACCATTTCCTGGCCGAGATACAGTCCCCTCTTAGTGAAATAACCCACCAAATCTAGACAGCAAACATACAATGCACCATATTAGTTTTATACCTTGATATGTTCAACCAAGACAAGTATACAAGACTGTTGTTTTAATATATATATATATATATAGTCTCAACAAAATGTGATACAGCACTGTGTGTAATTGCAAACTGTATGGAGAAACAGTCATGTAGAAAACTCTACAGAAACAAACAACTATTTCACAGTTGGGATTCACTGCCATCTGGTGGTTTCCAAGAGAACACTAGTGTTTTCCCCCTCACCACAGAGAGGAAATTATGTTTTATCTCTTCCCTTCAGGGCAACCCTAGGCCCTCTTCCCTTCAGGGCAACCCTAGGCCCTCTTCCCTTCAGGGCAACCCTAGGCCCTCTTCCCTTCAGGGCAACCCTAGGCCCTCTTCCCTTATCAGAACCACTGCAATTCTCTGTTAATTTTACATCTAAAATGGCACTCTTTCTAGAAATAAAAAAAAAACAGTAGAAGAACATTGAGGATTTGACTTCTGGAGAAATATCAGTTTACATGACGTAGCTATTTAAACAGACATCCCTTCTGGCTGTATTTAAAAAGGACCAAAAGTCAAGGATGTTGTATTGAACATATGAAGAAGTCTTGCAGCACAGGGATAGGTAACATGCCTCCACAAAGTAGGGCCAATCATCCGCATAAACTCAGTTTAAAGAGTGAATCAAGAGACGTGTGTGTTTGATCCCACTCAGGAATCATTAGGTAATCCAACCAGTTTAACAGCGCCTGCATCGCTACCCCACTCAGGAATCATTAGGTAATCCAAACAGTTTGACAGCGCATGCCTCGACTCCCACTCAGGAATCATTAGGTAATCCAAACAGTTTGACAGCGCCTGCATCGACTCCCACTCAGGAATCATTAGGTAATCCAAACAGTTTGACAGTGCCTGCCTCGACTCCCACTCAGGAATCATTAGGTAATCCAAACAGTTTGACAGCGCCTGCCTCGACTCCCACTCAGGAATCATTAGGTAATCCAACCAGTTTAACAGCGCCTGCATCGCTACCCCACTCAGGAATCATTAGGTAATCCAAACAGTTTGACAGCGCATGCCTCGACTCCCACTCAGGAATCATTAGGTAATCCAAACAGTTTGACAGTGCCTGCCTCTCTATTGTTGTCGTACTTCCCTTCCTTGTCATCACATGCGTAGGCCAGCAGCGGTCTCTTAGGATGCCAGGCTACTGTGAACGTAGGAGACTCACACTGGACCTCCCACAGCTTCTCTCCTGCATAAACACAAAACAAAGAAGAGGATACTGAGGAAGGATGAAATCAAAATAAAGAGAGGACTTGATTCTTGCCATGGACTATGTGGCATAGTGTGGGCTTGTTGTGTGGATCGTACATTCCACAGGGAGCAGAGAGGGGAGTGAGGAGATTATCATCAGCACATCCAATTCTATTTTGGTTTCTTTATGTATCCACAGAAAGTTGCATTGACTTCCTTCCAACTAACCTGTTTCAACCTCTGCTATGTCTATGAAGTGGTCCTCTGAGGCTGAAGCCAGCATCTTCCCATCATGGCTGAAACTCAATGTTCTCACTGGCCAGTCCAACCTGAAACACATTCATAAGACAATCAGACTCAACATAGGGATACATTGCAAAAGCATCCATGTCAAGTGATACAAATACCGATCATGTTTTGGATGCTCACACGGGCTACTTGGGTTAGCTGAGGACAGTTTTGCAATTGCACCATTTGTTGTAGATAGATATCTGTCCATATTTACTTGTTTTCAATGTAGACTCACTCACCTGGAAAAACAGCGAACACAGACCAGTTCTTCAACGGTCCACAGACTGACCAGGGCATCTGCACTTCCTGTGGCAAAGTACTTCCCTGTGGGGTCAAACTTGATGCAGATGCAGTTGGAGGGGTGGGCGTTGATCGACTGGATGGGCTTCAGCTCGGGGTAACTGAAAACAACATGTCAAAGTCAGGGAGCCCGTAACTTATGAATCTATCTATTACTTTAAGTCATATCCATGTACATGTGCAACAGCAATAGGCATAAGTTACATCACAGGACATAAGCAACACATTCTAGTTTGAAACAGGATTGTGAATACTAGAGTAACAGGGTGTGTGGGGAAATGGCTCCCTATTCACTAAATAGTGCACTGGTTTACACCAGCACCATATGAGTCCTAGCCAAAAGTAGTGCACTAAATAGGGAATAACCTCGGATGCCATTTTGGAAGGGACCAAGGTCTTACCTCAAGATGTTGATGCACCCGTTTCCATTGGTGAGAAAGAACATGTCGTTGTCATTATTCCACGAGATCTCGTTGACTTCAAACTTAAACTGCTCCTCAGCCCGTGACCGGTGTGATTTGACGTCGATGAAGGTAACCACATCATCCTTGTTCCCAACGGCTATCGTTTGGCCGTCGGGACTCCAGCAGATGTTGATGTTTTCCCCTGCAAACAAACAAAACAGAGCAAGCACTGTTGTCAGCTCAGATCAGAAAGAACCACATGTTACAGATGGCAGAAACTAAAGTACAAGACTGAAGGGTTGTGTTTGGCTAAAGACACAGCAGATGAATCATTTGCATCACTGTCCAAAACAAGGACTGAAACTGGAGGGTACCTTTAGTGTTGACAGTAGCCGTGCACTTTGTTGTTCTGACGTCCCAGATGCGTATGGTCTTGTCCCCTGATGCAGTGACAAACACGTCTGGGTTGGTAGGATGCCAACACAGCTGATCAACACTGTCTCCATGGCCTCTGTAGTTGTTCTCTTTCACCTGTACGGGGTTGATATAGGCAAAAACAGCTAGCAATCAACAAGATGGCTACGGGGGAGGTAGCTACCACTAAAAGTAACTAACTACTAAGTTAACTAGGCTAGCAAAACATAGCATCTAGTTAGCATGTTCTTCCATTCGTGGTCTGATCGTAAAGTTAGCAAATTAATCGATATCTGCTAGATTTTGGGAGGCTGAATGTTACAAGATACCACTGGGGAGGTGTGTTGTTAGCCTTGCACTAACACGCGTGGTTCATTCATTCCATGTTCACTAGCGTCGATAGCATACTACCAAGCTAGCTAGCTAGCAACTTACCAAACGGTCTTTTTCCAAGACAAATACGCTTGCTGTTTTATCAAAAGATCCAGATGCCAACCTCCTGCCGTCGCAACTCCATGCTACTGAATGAACTTTAGCGCTATGCGCAGGGAATTCCCTGCTTTTGTTGTTATTTCTGAAACTCTCTTGCATCTCTTGATAATATCTGGACGCCATTTTGGAAGACGCTCGCTGCCGCGTTATGACGCTACAGGGGGTGTTTGATCTAGTGACAGTCATTTGTTATGTTTTTGGATTATCATGGCTAATTCGTGGATCATAAACGAATATGCCATCATTGTCTAAAAAGTTAAATGGTTTTGATTAAACAGTAAAAACAAATACGAAATAGAGCCCCACAGTGGAGGCATCACTATACCCAGAACACCTTGCGGTCAATCAGGGAAATGGTTCCAATCCACCTGTACAGTAGGTAGCATAATGCACATATTGCGAACACCATTATACCAAAAAAAAGAAGAAGAAATGGTTCCAATCGTTTTTGCGCCATACATTTTTCCCATAGGGGATCTTAGAAACGCTTAAACAAAGGGCTGTGTTTCCTGTAGGCTTACCCTGGCGTGATGTTTAGACTACCATGACAAGATGTCTTTGAACACTATATTCAGCTCTATTTATTGTCAGATTTAAAGATGCTAGTTAGCATCAAAGTAGACATCTTGCAAATCTACAAATCCCTGCCCGTCATCCCTAGATGATGCTTTTGCTAACAGGTATTGTGTCAATTTAAAACAGCTCACAGAATTGACAATTTAAAGAAATGTAGCCTATTTATTCATTACTACATTTAGCTAACATTAGGTAGTTAATCCAGAGATTTTTTTTTTTAACCTTTGAGTCGATTCGTCAGTCTCGTCCAGATCATCATGGCATTTGAAGTTCTTTATGATAGCCACGTGAGTAGCTAATTAGCTAATTAGGTGGTGGGGGGGGTGTAAATACAAGCGAATAAATAAAAGTCACCTTGTCCTAGAGAGATTTACATGGTTATCAAAATGTCACGCCAGGGTAAGAATACACGAAACACAGCCCATATATATTATAATATTACACAAAGATGGAGAAATAGATTCAAGTACAAGTCTTGTCATTTGAATAGTACTTTTATTGATGTGATGAATGAACATCAATGTAAATGTAAAAAAAAAAAAAAAACATAACACTTTTAAAATCCCAAACACACACAAAATCAAGATTCACACAAACTCAGTCCAGTTATTTCCTTTTCCATCAGCTGCTTGCCTGATAAAGATGGAATTGAGGAAATGGTGACTTAAGGTTTAAGACTTAAATCATTGCATCTGGAAAACAAGATTTCCTTTCATTTTGATGAAAGAAGGCTTCATAGAAATGACTTACAATAGAGTCAATGCTCTCAATGTTGTTTCTATGTTTTGAAGAAACATTTACAATGTCACGATGGGTGTGAGAATGAATGTCCTATGAGCCTTCTAATGTATTTATTTCTTAGATTATGTTGCTGTATCAGTTACGTTTGCATACTGTTTAATCCAGTTGTTTTAGGTTGTACTAGATATCTGAAAGCATGACCTACTAACATAATACAGGTGGGGAATACACACAGGATGAAATCAGGTTACAGCAGTAAGGAAATAATGGGAGTATCCCAGCAAATATGAACCAAGCACCTTATACAGCTTGGGAATGTAGGTGGAAGACATTTACAAATGTTGTCCCATTGCATGAAGATGATACTATATCATGTTTTTCCCTTTAAATACAATTTAGGATAGTCGAGAGGCAAGTGTGTGTAATACGAGGTAGACTGAATACACAAGCACCTAATTCCTCAAGGATGGTAGGCTACTTTGATTGAAACACGTGCATGGCTTTCATTTGCATCCCTACGCTGTATTTGCATTGATTACACATTAAAGATAGATAGTTCGCAAACTGAAACAGAGCTCCAGTTTTGAAATAGCAAAAGTGCCTTAATAATGTGCAATATCTGTATCCTATTTGTTTTATGATGACCCAGATGGTAAACATAGTTCTTTATCGATGTTCAGGTGGTGCGTCTACTGCATAAAGTAAGCAGTGACTTTACTGAAAGTCTTACGGTAGGTTCAGGAAGTGCAAGGAAGAAGCAGAACTAGAATCAAATAAGTTTGTGCTATATATTAGAAGTATCATTCAACTCCTGTTAGAGAGAGAAAGAGAGAGACTGATCAAATAAAAAGGTTGTATTCAGAAACGGTGCATTAGATGAGGACACAAAGCCACATCAGATCGAGAGAGTTTGTGCATAAAATAAAATAACCTAAAGCTTTTATAATCAAGTGTCTCTAACTGCAGATAACTGAGATTCTGTGCAAAATTGTGCAGCTTTCCTCAGCCTGCCTGCCTTCCTGGTTGCCCAGGGACCTCTGGAGCCGGCCTTCAACACTCTGCATCCGTGTTCCCGTTGAGTGGGTTGGGCCCTGCGGAGAGGCTGGGAGAGTGTGTGGTATGCGTGTCCAACTCCACAGTCAGACTAGGGTTAAGATGGCTGATTCCGTTGGGCTGTGGTGCCCATTTCTCAGGCTTCTGCTTCTCAGGCTCCTCCCCACTGTTGGAACACACAACAAGGATGAGCAAGTCCTCCTTTCAAAAGTCCTTCACATTTTCCTACATGTATTTTGCACCAAAGAATCCTTTTGTTTGAAAATAAGCAAATTGCCCACTTTGATTCTTATGGTAAAAAAACACACAATAAATGTTTTGTTGTCACACACCGAATAGGTGCAGTGCAATGTTTTGTTTTACAGGGTCAGCCATTGTAGTAGGGCGCCCATGGAGCAAATGAGGGTTAAGTGCCTTGCTCAAGGGCACATTGACAGATTTTTCACCATGTCGGCTCAGGTATTCAAACCAGCGACCTTTCGGTGACTGACCCAACGTAGTTGTGCCTATCATATCTGTGCCAATTTAGCTGAAATAATTGACATGAGGATGGTCACCATAGTAGATGTACATTACCTGACAATGCATCCATTGGTGACCGGTGCCTCAGAGTAGACCTCTTTCTCAGACAAAGAAGTGCGGGACCTCCTGTCCTGCCAGGACCCTGCTTGGGGCTCTTGGCAAGAGTCTGACCTGCACCTGGCTGCTACGGCTGGGCCGGGGCCCCTTCCGCTGGGGGAGGCTGGCTCTCTGGGGCTTTGCCCAGGCCCTGGTCCTGTAGGCCCCTCTGACTCTTTGCCTGAGCTGTCGGAGCTGTGGGAACTCTGGCTGTGCCTCCCGTTCAGGCTGTCAGAGGACAAAACCTTGCTTATTTGTCCGTCCCTGCTCTCATCTGAGGGAGAGAGACAAAGGGGTTAGTAGCTACATGATGTAAGAGAACAGCATGTTCACTCTCTCTGTGGGTTATTATCTCCAGTAGATTACTATGTGATCTAGGAGCATAAACAATCACATATTTGATGAGCGTTTCACAACGTAAACAGTAATGCAAGCTTTTACTAGCCACACTGTTGGCCTAACATCTAAACATAGGTTCAGTACACTGTAGGCCTTTCATCTAACCATAGGTTCAGTACACTGTAGACCTAACATCTAACCATAGGTTCAGTACATTGTAGGCCTAACATCTAACCATAGGTTCAGTACACTCTAGGCCTAACATCTAAACATCCAGTACACTGTAGGCCTAACATCTAACCATAGGTTCAGTACACTGTTGGCCTAACATCTAACCATAGGTTCAGTATACTGTAGACCTAACATCTAACCATAGGTTCAGTACACTGTAGACCTAACATCTAACCATATGTTCAGTACACTCTAGGCCTAACATCTAAACATCCAGTACACTGCAGGCCTAACATCTAACCATAGGTTCAGTATACTGTAGACCTAACATCTAACCATAGGTTCAGTACACTGTAGGCCTAACATCTAACCATAGGTTCAGTACACTGTAGGCCTAACATCTAACCATAGGTTCAGTATACTGTAGACCTAACATCTAACCATAGGTTCAGTACACTGTTGGCCTAACATCTAATCATAGGTTCAGTACACTGTAGGTCTTTCATCTAACCATAGGTTCAGTACAGTGTAGGCCTAACATCTAACCATAGGTTCAGTACACTGTAGGCCTAACATCTAACCTTAGGTTCAGTAGACTATAGGCCTAACATCTAACCATATGTTCAGTACACTGTAGGCCTAACATCTAACCATATGTTCAGTACACTGTAGGCCTAACAACTAAACATCCAGTACACTATAGGCCTAATATCTAACCATAGGTTCAGTACACTGTAGGCCTAACATCTAACCATAGGTTCAGTAGACTATAGGCCTAACATCTAACCATAGGTTCAGTACACTGTAGACCTAACATCTAACCATAGGTTCAGTACACTGTAGGCCTAACATCTAACCATCCAGTACACTCGGTTGTCCCAGGACATATTCAAAGGCAAAGGTATTCTAAGAACTGGATACAAAGACTGCCCTGCATCATTCTTCCTGAATTCACAACACTGTGAATGTGGCTCACCACTAATGAATAGTGACATCCTGCATGCTCTGGCCTATAGTTTAATGATTAGAGTGTATGCATATGATCATGACAGGGTCTATTGAGCCCTCTGGTGGTGAAATGTAGAATAGCCAAGGCTAGAATGTGCATCTCTTTTTCAGCAGGCCACTCGCATAGTCTGGAAATACCCATCAGTAATGGTTGATGTCTTTTAAATGCTTTATGAGCATGAGCCTTATTTCCACTATTTTTGTCAATCATATTCACATCAATAGGTTTAGGCTACTACATGATACTAGAATGTCCCCTACACCCGTCATGAGGTGGCTACAACCTAGCCTATGAATGAAAGTTTACAACGTAGTTGTGCACAGGCCTAGATAATTTTTTGAGTAGTCAAGGTGACATTCAATACCGCCTTGCACACTCTTGCCTGCATCTAAGTTATCCAGGGCGTAATCATTAGTCCAACAGTTTCAAATGAGAGTTTCTATTGGACAAATTCAGGTATGTTTATCCCTGTTTTGTTACGTTTGCTTCCGTTAAATAAATGGTTTTTCAACAGAATCGGCGGAATGAATACACCCCTGATCACGCGTAAACAGTTCACTTTTATAGCAACCCACATAAAAACAGCATGATCAGTTTGCTCATTGTCTATATAATTCCTTCTCGCAACTATCTACACGCTCTCCTCCTCTCACCTATTCCCTTCGCCTGTGGACTTCAGTGCACAGCACATAAACTGTCTGTGACCAGGCGAAAAAACCTTTCCAAGCCAAAACTTCATATCATGACCGCTAACCGCTACACACAGCCTACATTGTTCTTGTCATAGTCACCATAGCTACTAGAAATAACACGTTAGGATGACAATACATTAATGAAATCAAAAGCTTACCTTGACTTGGAATTGTTCTAGTGTTAGATAGCCAGCTAGCTAACATAGCATCCCTCTCTGTTTGAGATGGGTGTTTGAGTAGGCTAAACTAGCTAGCTGCATTCGATGCTAGCTAAGTAAGTAAAAGTGAAAAAATATACTACGAAATACAGCTAGCTCTCTCTCTTGCTTCTCCTTAATTCTTGGAAGGAATTAATTTGTTCAAAACTGTTGTCTTTCTCTCTCTGAGTCAACTAGTCACCACATTTTATGCACTGCTGTGCTAGCTAGCTGTATCTTATGCTTTCAGTACTAAATTATTTCTCTGATCCTTTGATTGGGTGGACAACATGTCTGTTCATGCTGCAAGAGCTCCTATAGGTTGGAGGACGTCCTCCGGAAGTTGTCCTAATTATTGTGTAAGTCTATGTAAGGGGTTCAGAACCACAAGCCTCCTAGGTTTTTTATTGAAGTCAATGTACCCAGAGGAGGACAGAAGCTATCTGTCCTCCAGCTACATCAACAGAGTGCTGTTGAGGCTATTGTAGACATTATTTGCAAAACAGTGTGTTTTAATCAATTCATTGGTGACGTGAATATATTTAGTATAGTTTTATCTTTGTTTCACTATTTAGATTTTTATGAAATTCACTGAGGAGGATGGTCCTCTTCTGGGGAGATTATGCTGATACCCATTTTAGGAGAATGAAGAAAGCCAAACAAACAAATGGTTTTGCTACCTCCTCCAGAGTCACAGGCCTGTTTACGTCTCCTCCTAAGGATGACCTCCAGCTCACTGCTGACAGGGCTCTTCCCTGGGGGGGACGGGACCGACTCCTGAGACCCCCGACTGGGACTCTTCTTCACCGTCTCCTGGGGGGGGGGGGGGGGGTCCAGAAATACAGACAACATGCTTTACAGTTGGTAACAGATATAATTATATAACATATATGTTTCCTCACTTCTTAAAAGCATATATGAGCTTTTATAAAAGGCTAATAAAATAAAACAAAACACTTCATACCAGAATGCCTTTCAGTTCTTCCATGGCACTCTCCTGTGGCAGCTTTTCTTCCATTACTGGAGGTTTCTAGGGGTTGAGAGAATGCTATTAATACATCAACTAAGTTAATAAACAGGACAGAACACACATGTTCTTATGTGCTCACGCACACCTCGGGCCTGGCAGCTGGTGTTAGCTTTTATCACATAGCTGGTCTACATTAGAGAGAATGAAGGTAAAAGCTGGAGGCCATTTTATAGATTTTTCTCCTCGGAGCCTGTAAGTTGTCATGGTGATTGTGTCAATCAATATAAAAGAAATGACATCAAAGAGACAGCCATGTGGTGTCTGTCAGTCTACACTGTGAGGTAATCCATGGACAATGTTACACAAAGAGAAAGAGCCCATTCCAAAAGCCAAACCGAAGACTGGTTTTAGTGAGAGATTAATAACAGAACTGCTATAAATCCATTTCACTCTAGTACCATATGATGTGGATTATCCCTGTGATGTGGGGGTTAGCATGTTGTTGTTGGGGGGTGATTTTAGGATCCCGAGAGACTTCACCGTCACAAAATTGATGTAAAAGTCAATATACTCACTTTTACGACCCCTCTCTTTGGGGAGACAGTCAGTTGATTAGAAAACATGACATGGTTGGAGACAGTCAGTTGATTAGAAAACATGACATGGATGGAAAAATAAGGGAGTAATCAGTTTGAGAACATTAAGTAGTCTATATTTCCACAATTTTCCAAGACAATTATTTAAACAAAACATGAAGTGTTGACCTCTCCACCTTAGAGTCTCCTCCCTTGACAGGCCTCAGAACCACTCCATGTTTAATCCTCTCCATCATCTCATTGACTGCCTTCACTTTGACGTTGTCTGCACCTCCTTCTGCACCTCCTTCTGCACCTCCTTCTACAGGACAAGGAGAGAGACAGAGGGTTACATGGACAATATTGTAAAGATGTGTGATTTTAAAATAAGACATTTCTCAATTATGAAGGATTTATTTCAATCATATTCTTGAAATTCTATATTATTCTGACAGGTGAAGATTTGATTCTAAGTGATTTCAAATGTACCAGGAGCTTGCTGTAACTTTGGGGATCCCCCCTTTGAACTCTTGGATGATTTCCTCATGATTGCAATCAGTGAGCTGTTGAATGAAGAGTGTAAATTAAAGTATGATTAGACAGGTTGGTGGTTAGAGCATTCATTTCTCCATGCAAGCCTGTACACAACATATTAACAGACTATTGTCTTACCTGAGGGGGTTGCAGCGTGATGGGGGAGGGGGTGGAGGAGGAGGAGGGGGTGGCGGTGGGGGTGGAGGGGGCTGGGGAACAGGGGCGGGGGTTGGGGCGATCCCTGGTACAGGGCCTGGTGAGGGCTCAGTGCTCTTCTGGACCTGCAGCAGCTCTTGCACTAAAGATGTAAAAGACAGAGATGTGTTAGATGAAGCCTGGGTCACCAGTCTTTTAACATGAGAAGATGGACAACTATCTATTCCACTGGTACTGCTGGAGACGTATTCTTTCACAAAGCTGTAGGAATAAAATATGTGGGTAACCCACAGTGTGATGTGATTGACAGTCCGTAGGTGTCTTCCTCACCTCTTTTCTCTAGGTCACGGTTCTTCTTCTCTACATCCTGCAGACGTCCCTCTGTCTCTCTCTTCTCCTCCTCCATCAGTTCCAGCTGGCTCTGCAGCTCTGCTATCTGCTGTTTCAGAGAGTACTCCTGTAGCTCAGCCTCCAGAGCCTTCACCTACATGGATATGAATGGAGATCCAGATTGACTATATTTTAGTTGGACTGCACATAATCGCTGATCTACAAATCATTTTGAACCCCAAATAACTACACATTATGTGATCAAGATGAGCAATTCTGCTTTTTTTGACTTGTTGAAACTCGTTTTGGTCTCTAAAGACCTTCAGAGTTGTTAATTCCAAGCACCACAAGGTGAGACCATATAGGAGTGTGTGTTAACGTTCACTCTACAACACCTGGCATTTTCACCAATAACATTTTGAAGTGCTGTGTAAGAGAAGACTTGAGCCTTGTGATTAAACATGTATTGATTTCACTGAAGCCCTTCTGTTGTATCCTCCTTGTTCTTCTGACAACACACCCTCTCCTCTCCCTTGCCAAGGATGGGCATTTAGGAACGAAGCTCTGCCGCACACTAAACAGACAGTCTCAGACATACCTACCTTCTGGTGATGCAGCAGTCTCTCCTGCTCCAGAGTCTTGGTAACATTAGCCACGTCCTCCAGAGCATTGATCAGCTGCAGGCTGGGGTCAGCGTTCTGCAGCAGGATCATACTCTGTCTGTTAGCCTCTTTCTGCTTCACTAACATCTGCAGGAGGAGAGAGAAAGAAGGAAGGAGGGAAGGAGGGAAGGGAAGGGAAGAAGGGAATGAGAGGGTGTTTTAAAATAAAAGAGACCCAGGTTCTCCAGATATGGAAGCATTAGACTGTAGCATGAAGCAGGATAGGGAAGCATTAGACTGTAGCATGAAGCAGGATATGGAAGCATTAGACTGTAGCATGAAGCAGGATATGGAAGCATTAGACTGTAGCATGAAGCAGGATATGGAAGCATTAGACTGTAGCATGAATCAGGATAGGGAAGCATTAGACTGTAGCATGAAGCAGGATATGGAAGCATTAGACTGTAGCATGAAGCAGGATATGGAAGCATTAGACTGTAGCATGAAGCAGGATATGGAAGCATTAGACTGTAGCATGAAGCAGGATAGGGAAGCATTAGACTGTAGCATGAAGCAGGATATGGAAGCATTAGACTGTAGCATGAAGCAGGATATGGAAGCATTAGACTGTAGCATGAAGCAGGATATGGAAGCATTAGACTGTAGCATGAAGCAGGATATGGAAGCATTAGACTGTAGCATGAATCAGGATATGGAAGCATTAGACTGTAGCATGAATCAGGATAGGGAAGCATTAGACTGTAGCATGAAACAGGATAGGGAAGCATTAGACTGTAGCATGAAGCAGGATATGGAAGCATTAGACTGTAGCATGAAGCAGGATATGGAAGCATTAGACTGTAGCATGAATCAGGATAGGGAAGCATTAGACTGTAGCATGAAGCAGGATAGGGAAGCATTAGACTGTAGCATGAAGCAGGATAGGGAAGCATTAGACTGTAGCATGAAGCAGGAAGTAAGCAGGCGTTTTTATCTAAATGGTCTACAACAACCACAGCCAGCATTCTCCAGATAACCCCCTCTCCCTCTCCCTCTCTTTCTGCTTCACTAACATCTGCAGGAGGAGAGAGAAAGAAGGAAGGAGGGAAGGAGGGAAGGGAAGGGAAGAAGGGAATGAGAGGGTGTTTTAAAATAAAAGAGACCCAGGTTCTCCAGATATGGAAGCATTAGACTGTAGCATGAAGCAGGATAGGGAAGCATTAGACTGTAGCATGAAGCAGGATATGGAAGCATTAGACTGTAGCATGAAGCAGGATATGGAAGCATTAGACTGTAGCATGAAGCAGGATATGGAAGCATTAGACTGTAGCATGAATCAGGATAGGGAAGCATTAGACTGTAGCATGAAGCAGGATATGGAAGCATTAGACTGTAGCATGAAGCAGGATATGGAAGCATTAGACTGTAGCATGAAGCAGGATATGGAAGCATTAGACTGTAGCATGAAGCAGGATAGGGAAGCATTAGACTGTAGCATGAAGCAGGATATGGAAGCATTAGACTGTAGCATGAAGCAGGATATGGAAGCATTAGACTGTAGCATGAAGCAGGATATGGAAGCATTAGACTGTAGCATGAAGCAGGATATGGAAGCATTAGACTGTAGCATGAATCAGGATATGGAAGCATTAGACTGTAGCATGAATCAGGATAGGGAAGCATTAGACTGTAGCATGAAACAGGATAGGGAAGCATTAGACTGTAGCATGAAGCAGGATATGGAAGCATTAGACTGTAGCATGAAGCAGGATATGGAAGCATTAGACTGTAGCATGAATCAGGATAGGGAAGCATTAGACTGTAGCATGAAGCAGGATAGGGAAGCATTAGACTGTAGCATGAAGCAGGATAGGGAAGCATTAGACTGTAGCATGAAGCAGGAAGTAAGCAGGCGTTTTTATCTAAATGGTCTACAACAACCACAGCCAGCATTCTCCAGATAACCCCCTCTCCCTCTCCAGCCTCAGGCCAAGCAGCGTAACAGTTAACAGTACACCACACTACTGTGGCTGTGGTTCCCCCAAGCATATGTGTGCCCTTCAAAGCAGTGCTGAGTCTGTGCTGCAGCTCCTCAATCCCCAGACTAGGACTCGTACTGCTGCTGCTCAGTCCCCAGACTAGGACTCGTACTGCTGCTGCTCAGTCCCCAGACTAGGACTCGTACTGCTGCTGCTCAGTCCCCAGACTAGGACTCGTACTGCTGCTGCTCAGTCCCCAGACCAGGACTAGTACTGCTGCTGCTCAGTCCCCAGACCAGGACTAGTACTGCTGCTGCTCAGTCCCCAGACTAGGACTAGTACTGCTGCTGCTCAGTCCCCAGACTAGGACTAGTACTGCTGCTGCTCAGTCCCCAGACTAGGACTAGTACTGCTGCTGCTCAGTCCCCAGACTAGGACTAGTACTGCTGCTCAGTCCCCAGACTAGGACTAGTACTGCTGCTGCTCAGTCCCCAGACTAGGACTAGTACTGCTGCTCAGTCCCCAGACTAGGACTAGTACTGCTGCTGCTCAGTCCCCAGACTAGGACTAGTACTGCTGCTCAGTCCCCAGACTAGGACTAGTACTGCTGCTCAGTCCCCAGACAAGGACTAGTGCTGCTGCTCAGTCCCCAGACTAGGACTAGTACTGCTGCTCAGTCCCCAAACTAGGACTAGTGCTGCTGCTCAGTCCCCAGACTAGGACTAGTACTGCTCCTCAGTCCCCAGACTAGGACTAGTACTGCTCCTCAGTCCCCAGACTAGGACTAGTACTGCTGCTGCTCAGTCCCCAAACTAGGACTAGTGCTGCTGCTCAGTCCCCAGACTAGGACTAGTACTGCTCCTCAGTCCCCAGACTAGGACTAGTGCTGCTGCTCAGTCCCCAGACTAGGACTAGTACTGCTGCTGCTCAGTCCCCAAACTAGGACTAGTGCTGCTGCTCAGTCCCCAGACTAGGACTAGTACTGCTGCTCAGTCCCCAGACTAGGACTAGTACTGCTGCTCAGTCCCCAGACTAGGACTAGTACTGCTGCTCCTCAGTCCCCAGACTAGGACTAGTACTGCTCATCAGTCCCCAGACTAGGACTAGTACTGCTCCTCAGTCCCCAGACTAGGACTAGTACTGCTGCTGCTCAGTCCCCAAACTAGGACTAGTACTGCTCATCAGTCCCCAGACTAGGACTAGTACTGCTCATCAGTCCCCAGACTAGGACTAGTACTGCTCCTCAGTCCCCAGACTAGGACTAGTACTGCTGCTGCTCAGTCCCCAGACTAGGACTAGTACTGCTCCTCAGTCCCCAGACTAGGACTAGTACTGCTGCTCAGTCCCCAGACTAGGACTAGTGCTGCTGCTCAGTCCCCAGACTAGGACTAGTGCTGCTGCTCAGTCCCCAGACTAGGACTAGTGCTGCTGCTCAGTCCCCAGACTAGGACTAGTACTGCTGCTGCTCAGTCCCCAGACTAGGACTAGTACTGCTGCTGCTCAGTCCCCAGACTAGGACTAGTACTGCTGCTCTGTCCCCAGACTAGGACTAGTACTGCTGCTGCTCAGTCCCCAGACTAGGACTAGTACTGCTGCTCAGTCCCCAGACTAGGACTAGTACTGCTGCTGCTCAGTCCCCAGACTAGGACTAGTGCTGCTGCTCAGTCCCCAGACTAGGACTAGTACTGCTCCTCAGTCCCCAGACTAGGACTAGTACTGCTCCTCAGTCCCCAGACTAGGACTAGTACTGCTGCTCCTCAGTCCCCAGACTAGGACTGGAGGGTTTCTGCTATTGGATGTCAGTAAAAAAAAATCAAATATCAATTCCTCAACACAAAATAATGAATACTCAAATTAATTAGCAGTAAGAATATAAGTAACTGTTTATCTAACACTAATTTAAACATTAGTAATACAACAATTGTAAGGTAATAAAATAACCATATTATCAGAAAACATGTGGAGATGTCAGCTATCACACTAAGAGAACGACAACAAACATGTGGAGATGTCAGCTATCACACTAAGAGAACAACAACAAACATAGAGATGTCAGCTATCACACTAAGATAACGACAACAAACATGTGGAGATGTCAGCTATCACACTAAGAGAACAACAACAAACATGTGGAGATGTCAGCTATCACACTAAGAGAATGACAACAAACATGTGGAGATGTCAGCTATCACACTAAGAGAATGACAACAAACATGTGGAGATGTCAGCTATCACACTAAGAGAACGACAACAAACATAGAGATGTCAGCTATCACACTAAGATAACGACAACAAACATGTGTACAAGTGAATAATTAACATGGTGCTTTAAGGTTTCATACAGTATAGTGACATTACCCCAGTCAACATGTCTTATATGAGTCTTCCCCTTCCTGCCTGCCTGCCAGCTGACCACCTACCTACCTGCCTGCCTGCCTACCTGTTCGTCTACCTGCCTGCCTGTTTGTCTGTCTACCTACCTGCATACCTGCCTACCTGTCTGCCTATCTACCTGACTGTCTGTCTGCCTGCCTGTCTACCTCGTGGGCGTAGGTCTCAGCCTTCACCCTCAGGCTCTGCTCCAAATCCAGCTGCTCCTTCATCTCCTCATACTCTGTAGTAGCCATCACAGACACTAGAGAGAGAGAGAGAGAGAGAGAGAGAGAGAGAGAGAGAGAGAGAGAGAGAGAGAGAGAGAGAGAGAGAGAGAGAGAGAGAGAGAGAGAGAGAGAGAGAGAGAGAGAGAGAGAGAGAGAGAGAGAGAGAGAGAGAGAGAGAGAGAGAGAGAGAGAGAGAGAGAGAGAGAGAGAGAGAGAGAGAGAGAGAGAGAGAGAGAGAGAAATTGAGGCATAACAACAGTAAAACACTAAAACACAGGCACTTGAGAAGGATGGGTCTAATTGAATTATCTAGCGCATAAAGCCTGAACCTGTTTACAGACCACTGTCTCTCTACCATAATGATGTCTCTCTACCACAATGATGTCTCTCTACCATATTGATGTCTCTCTACCATAATGATGTCTCTCTACCACAATGATGTCTCTCTACCATAACGATGTCTCTCTACCACAATGATGTCTCTCTACCATAATGATGTCTCTCTACCACAATGATGTCTCTCTACCACAATGATGTCTCTCTACCACGATGATGTCTCTCGACCACGATGATGTCTCTCTACCACGATGATGTCTCTGAAGGGAATAGGAAGATTGTGTAGCAGTAGCCTTGACAGTTGATTAAGGATGGTGAGACGGGAGTATCATGTCACTCACCTCTATTGAACCTCTTGATGGTCTTGCTTTGCTGCTCAATGGTTTTGTGAAGCTCCTTCATTTCAGCCTGCTCCTTCTCAGCCTTCAAAAACATTTCAAACAGAGCGAAAAGGCTGGTAAAACATGAACAATCAAGGTTTATGGTGCTTCAACATGGCTGAGAATATAATCTACTGTACACACAGTGCATTCGGAAAGTATTCAGACCCCTTGACTTTTTTCACATTTTGTTACGTTACAGCCTTAATCTAAAATGGATGGAATCTTTTTTCCTCCCTCAACAATCTAAACACAATACCCCATAATGACATCACAATACCCCATAATGACATCACAATACCCCATAATGACATCACAATACCCCATAATGACATTACAATACCCCATAATGACAAAGCAAAAACAGGTTTTTAGACATTTTTGCACATTTATTAAAATTAAAAAACAGAAATATGTTATTTACAAAAGTATTCAGACCCTTTGCTATGGGACTCGAAATTTGATTCAGGAGCATCTGTTTCCATTGATCATCCTTGAGATGTTTCTACAACTTGATTGGAGTCCACCTGTGGTAAATTCAATTGATCGGACATGACACACAACTGTCTATATAAGGTCCCACAGTTGACAGTGCACATCAGAGCAAAAAATAAACCATGAGGTCAAAGGAATTGTCCTAAGAGCCCGGAGGCAGGATTTCGTCGAGGCACAGATCTGGGGAAGGGTAACAAAACATGTCTGCAGTATTGAAGGTCCCCAAGAACACAGTGGCCTCCATCATTCTAAAATGGTAAAGGTTTGGAACAACCAAGACTTCCTAGAGCTGGCTACCCGGCCAACCTGAGAAATCTGGGGACAAGGACCTTGGTCAGGGAGATGATCAAGAACCCGATGGTCACTCTGACAGAGGTCTAGAGTTTATCTGTGGAGATGGGAGAACCTTCCAGAAAGACAACCATCTCTGTAGCACTCTACCAATCAGTCCTTTGTGGTAGAGTGGCCAGACAGAAGCCACTCCTCAGTAAAAGGTACATGACAGCCCGCTTGGAGTTTGTCAAAAGGCACCTAAAGACTCTCAGACCATGAGAAACAAGATTCTCTGGTCTGATGAAACCAAGATTGAACTCTTTGGCTTGAATGCCAAGCGTCACGTCAGAAGGAAATCTGGCACCATCCCTACGGTGAAGCATGGTGGTGGCAGCGCAATGGTGGTGGCAGCATAATGCTGCCACCACGACCCTAAACAAAGTGGCCAAGACAACGCAGGAGGGGCTTCGGGACCCATCTCTGAGTGTCCTTGAGTGGCCCAGCCAGAGCCCGGACTTGAACCTGATCGTACATCTCTAGAGAGACCTGAAAACAGCTGTGCAGCGATGCTCCCCATCCAACTTGACAGAGCTTGAGAGGATCTGCAGAGAAGAATGGGAGAAACTAAAATACTGGTGTGCCAAGCTTGTAGCGTCATACCTGAGAAGATTTGAAGCTGTAATTGCTGCTGAAGGTGCTTCAACAAAGTACTGAGTAAAGGGCCTGAATACTTATGTAAATGTGATATTTCAGTTTTGTATTTAATATAAATTAGTAAACATTTCTACAAACATGTTTTTGCTTTGTCATTATGGGGTATTGTGATGTCATTATGGGGTATTGTGATGTCATTATGGGGTATTGTGATGTCATTATGGGGTATTGTGATGTCATTATGGGGTATTGGGATGTCATTATGGGGTATTGTGATGTCATTATGGGGTATTGTGATGTCATTATGGGGTATTGTGAGGTGGGGAAAAAACACTTGAATCCATTTTAGAATAAGGCTGTCAAGGGGTCTGAATACTTTCCGAATGCACTGGAAAAAAGATAAGACTATCTGAACAGAGATATTCTGCATTCACGCTCATATAATAGAATGCAAGTCCTCTCATCCGCCCTCAAAATCCCACCACAATCAGACAGAGACAAGTTCTGTGCTTGTCTGAGACAGACCTCCTGTGAGAGGTATTGATTGCCAGGCCTGGTAGTGGATACTCACCAGGGCTGTTAGCTCTTCAATCTGTCTCTGCTGCTCCTGAAGCTGACAGGAAAGTATCTTCTTCTCCTCCAGCAGACTGCTCACTGTCTCCTGCAGCTCTGGAGGGGAAGAAACAGGTTCCTGGGTGACACGACGTGATGACATCTCTTCACTACTAAGATTCTAACATATAGCTCTGTTACTCTGGCATTTTAACATGGTTTATCTTGCTACTGGAAATACCATTAGAAAAAACAACAGAAAGGGGAATCCTAATATGCTGTACAGGCACAACATAATTTCATTGCAGTCAGTCCATAACCCTGTCAAGACAAATCAAGACAAAGGGTCTGATATAGCGTTGACCTGCTGTTGGTACTGGCTGTAGGGGTCAGGGCTGCTGTCCTGTGTGTCTGTCTGTGTACGGGTCTGGTGGGTACCCGGTACTGTCTGTGTACGGGTCTGGTAGTTACCCGGTACTGTCTGTGTACAGGTCTGGTGGGTACCCGGTACTGTCTGTGTACGGGTCTGGTAGTTACCCGGTACTGTCCGTGTACTGGTCTGGTAGCTACCCGGTACTGTCTGTGTACGGGTCTGGTAGCTACCCGGTACTGTCTGTGTACAGGTCTGGTGGGTACCCGGTACTGTCTGTGTACGGGTCTGGTAGTTACCCGGTACTGTCCGTGTACTGGTCTGGTAGCTACCCGGTACTGTCTGTGTACGGGTCTGGTAGCTACCCGGTACTGTCTGTGTACTGGTCTGGTAGGTACCCGGTACTGTCTGTGTACGGGTCTGGTAGCTACCCGGTACTGTCTGTGTACGGGTCTGGTACCTTTAACCTGCTGTTGGTACTGGCTGTACGGGTCAGGGCTGGTGTCCTGTGTTTCCGTCTCCTCTTCCAGAGGTATGCAGTCTGTGATACTAGGTGGCATCTCATCCAGACAGGGTCGAGACGACAGGCTCAGATACTTCAGCTTCCTGTTCTCACTGTTCAACTGGGGGACAAACAACACAGACACTGGATTATATATGATAAAGACAAATTAAACAGAGGTCGATAGCACACATCAAAATACACTGATTTAGCGTGTTGATTGTTTGTGATATTGTAAAATATGTATGTACTGTAGCCTGCACATCAGAGGCTTATGGAAATAAACATCATGGACACAAGCCTATACAAATAACCAACAGTCTAATGATCTCTAGTCTAGATCCATTTAACCACCTCGCAGTGTCAGTCTCTTACCTTGGTGGCAAGGGCCTCCACTACTAAGTCAAGCAGTGTCAGTGTCTTACCTTGGTGGCAAGGGCCTCCACTACTAAGTCAAGCAGTGTCAGCCTCTTACCTTGGTGGCAAGGGCCTCCACTACTAAGTTAAGCAGTGTCAGTGTCTTACCTTGGTGGCAAGGGCCTCCACTACTAAGTCAAGCAGTGTCAGTCTCTTACCTTGGTGGCAAGGGCCTCCACTACTAAGTCAAGCAGTGTCAGTCTCTTACCTTGGTGGCAAGGGCCTCCACTACTAAGTCAAGCAGTGTCAGTGTCTTACCTTGGTGGCAAGGGCCTCCACTACTAAGTTAAGCAGTGTCAGTCTCTTACCTTGGTGGCAAGGGCCTCAACTACTAAGTTAAGCAGTGTCAGTCTCTTACCTTGGTGGCAAGGGCCTCCACTACTAAGTTAAGCAGTGTCAGTCTCTTACCTTGGTGGCAAGGGCCTCCACTACTAAGTTAAGCAGTGTCAGTCTCTTACCTTGGTGGCAAGGGCCTCCACTACTAAGTTAAGCAGTGTCAGTCTCTTACCTTGGTGGCAAGGGCCTCAACTACTAAGTTAAGCAGTGTCAGTCTCTTACCTTGGTGGCAAGGGCCTCAGCATTTTCTCTGCAGGATTTTTCTATCTCCAGCTGCGTCTGCAGAACGCTCACCTCCTCGATCACCATTTGGGAAACTGGAATACAAAAAACATTACATTGCAGTTAGTTTTATTGTTTTATGGTACGATTTGACTCCTATTTTAAATAATGAATGAATGACAGAATGGGGGACAATATGTCTATTGTGTTACTGTATTTCCCCTTTGAACTAGTCAGTTTCCCTCTATTTCCCATTCTCCCTATTGAGCTATTCAGTTTCCCTCTATTTCCCCTTCTCCCTGTTGAGCTATTCAGTTTCCCTCTATTTCCCCTTCTCCCTATGGAGCTATTAATTTCCCCATATTTCCCCTTCTCCTTATTGAGCTATTCAGTTTCCCTATATTTCCCCTTTTCCTTATTGAGCTATTAATTTTCCCTCTATTTCCCATTCTCCTTATTGAGCAATTCAGTTTCCGTCTATTTCCCCTTCTCCTTATTGAACAATTCAGTTTCCCTCTATTCCTCCTTATTGAGCTTTTCAGTTTCCCTCTATTTCTCCTTATTGAGCTTTTCAGTTTCCCTCTATTTCTCCTTATTGATCTATTCAGTTTCCCTCTATTTCTCCTTATTGATCTATTCAGTTTCCCTCTATTTCTCCTTATTGAGCTATTCAGTTTCCCTCGATTTCTCCTTATTGATCTATTCAGGGTCCTTCTGGCGACAGACAGAACTTTAGCAGGGTCCATGTGACATTCTGATGTAACCAGATCATGTTTCACTGAAGACCAGGAGGGCTCTGGCCCTTTAAAGTCATTTATTAGTATTTACTCTAGCTACTAAATACTCTACAATCACATTAACTAAGGTCCATGTGGTTCCACTGAATATTTAAGCTTATCCTGAATTTCAGTGGTTATTTTTGTTTCAAAACAAAAGGCTACAGTACTTAAAATGTTCTTAAAATGTTTCACGGGCAAATTAGATTGGGTGCTGTTGTTGAAAGGAAAAGAGGTGCAATCATTCTCCCATTTGCACATAACCATTGCATGTTGGCACACTCACTACACCTACAACACCCACAACACCCTTAACACTCACTACACCTACAACACCCACAACACCCTTAACACTCACTACACCTACAACACCCACAACACCCCCAACACCCACTACAACCCCAACACCCACTACAACCCCAATAACACCTACTACAACCCCAATAACACCTACTACACCTACAACACCCACAACACCCCCAACACCCACTACAACCCCAACACCCACTACAACCCCAACACCCTCTACAACCCCAACACCCTCTACAACCCCAACACCCACTACAACCCCAATAACACCTACTACACCTACAACACCCACTACACCCCCTGAACCCACTACACCCCCTAAACCTACAATACTCACTACACCTAGAACACCCACAACACCCACTACAACCCCAACAACACCTACTACACCCACTACACCCCCTGAACCCACTACACCCCTTAAACCTACAATACTCACTACACCTACAAAAAACCCAACACCCACTACACCTACAAAACCCACAACACCTACAACCCCCACTACACCCCCAACACCCACTTCAGCCTCTAAACATACAACACCCACAACACCCTCTACACCCCCAAAAGCCACTACACCCACAACATCCCCAAAAGCCACTACACCTACTACACTTCCAACAGCCACTACACCCCCAAAAGCCACTACACCCACAACAGCCACTACACCCACTACACCTACAACAGCCACTACACCCACAACAGCCACTACACCCCCAAAAGCCACTACACCCACAACAGCCCCAAAATCCACTACACCCATAACACCCACAACACCCAGATAGCCATCATTTGTAAATGATTGAAATGCTACCCAACCAATGTTCCCTCTAAACTGCTTGTGTGCAGGACTGCAGTGCAGAATACATTTCAGCCAGAGCAGAGAAGCACGAGATGAAGCTTCACTCAACTTTCTACTGTTTCCCCTATTAGTGAACAATATCGATGTTTCCCTCTGCTGTGGGAATTGTGATCGAATCAACGCGGTGTTAAGCTACTTTCAATGCAACATTCCCGAAACAGAGTGCATTGGAGTAGGATTATATTGCATTGACAGGCACGACCGCTACTCTACCAGACCGGTGCGCCATATCCAATCAGAGCTGCATTATCCTTATACTGTATGCAAATAGACCATTTCCATGTATGAATCTGTGCCATTCACTTTGAACTGGACAATGTTGAGGCTATACAGTATGTGCGGTTGTGAGAAGATGCGCTTGTTTTGAGATCAAAGTGAGAGCTGCATGTAGCCACATTTTGTTAATATCTTTTGCTAGTTAGCGAGTTATTAGCCCAGTTATAGCTAATTTCTAGTCGGCAATGGGGGAGTGGTTGCCTCCTACAAGAGCACAAAACGTATTTCTAGTCATCTTTGAAAAACTAGTCAGGTAAAGAGCTTTTTTTTCTGTTTTAAAGGGGGAGTGTTGTATTTTCCGACGAGTAGCCAATAGGCAGAGGGTAGTATAATTTGTCTGATTCCCTGTTGTAATGTATGGGAATAATTCTATTTTGTTTCTTGCATCAAACAAACACAACAGTTTCAGTCACCTCCTTGTCTGAAGGACAAACTGATAAGCCCTGCATGATTTTTTCAAAAGTCTCATGGAATGTCGGCCTACATTGAACACCACACATTGGCTGCTACTGCAGGCTGAATGACAGAACAGATATTACCACGTTAAAATGTTATGGGATGTAGGCCTACATTGAACACCACACATTGGCTGCTACTGCAGGCTGAATGATAGAACAGATATTTCCACGTTAAAATGTTATGGGATGTAGACCTACATTGAACACCACACATTGGCTGCTACTGCAGGCTGAATGACAGAACAGATATTTCCACGTTAAAATGTTATGGGATGTAGACCTACATTGAACACCACACATTGGCTGCTACTGTAGGCTGAATGATAGAACAGATATTTCCACGTTAAAATGTTATGGGATGTAGACCTACATTGAACACCACACATTGGCTGCTACTGCAGGCTGAATGATAGAACAGATATTTCCACGTTAAAATGTTATGGGATGTAGACCTACATTGAACACCACACATTGGCTGCTACTGCAGGCTGAATGACAGAACAGATATTTCCACGTTAAAATGTTATGGGATGTAGACCTACATTGAACACCACACATTGGCTGCTACTGCAGGCTGAATGATAGAACAGATATTTCCACATTAAAATGTTATGGGATGTAGACCTACATTGAACACCACACATTGGCTGCTACTGCAGGCTGAATGATAGAACAGATATTTCCATGTTTTAATGTTATAGGATGTATTTTCTCCATTGTTTTTGATGGTAGGTCACTCTGATAGAACTACATTATTTATGTATTTATTTTATTTAACTAGGCAAGTCAGTTAAGAACAAATTCTTATTTTCAATGACGGCCTAGGAACTGCCTGTTCAGGGGCAGAACGACAGATGTGTACCTTGTCAGCTCGGGGGTTTGAACTTGCAACCTTACGGTTACTAGACCAACGCACTAGGCTACCCTGCCGCCCCATTATGATCAAATAGCCACAGTTATAACTGTAACTTAAAGAGGGTACAGCCTCAGTGTTCACAATAAACGCGCACCAAAAAAATTGCACAGAATTCTTCACAACGTTCAAGTTTGTGCTCAGCAGACCTGATATTTGCTCAGTGTTGAAAAAAAATCAGAGGGAACATTGCTCCCTACGCATCGTAGTTGATAGAGTGTATACTACTACAGTACATCTGGCCACTCAAAGGGAGAATCTGGTTACATCTGTTTCATCAATCCAACTCGGGATACAACAGCCTACCTAGGCTGCTAAACTCCCCCTGTCCTCTGTGTTCTGCCGAAGCAGCCACTGTGTTTATTCATGTGTTGTTTTGCTGCAACGGAACACTATAGCACAACATTTTAATGCAATATTCAACATGTTAATGCTTATTCATTCACTTGCTTTAATGCCTTCTGAACACACATGCCTCTGCATATTATCCCCGGCTTGATTTACAACATTTTTACAAAGCAGTAGGTCGATCCTAACCCTGGCGTCTGACACTGAGCATGCATGAGTCTGTGAGAATTCTGGGAAAGGGGATAGGTGATTATGCTTGTTATCACGCTTAGGAGCAGTAGGAAAGTTCACAGGCTCACAGGCTGATCTCTATAGCTGTCCCACGGTTAAACTACTCCTCTCTGACTCCCTGGATAGTGGACCTCCACATGAAGACTAGTGGAAGAGCAGAGCTGGAGAGGCTGTGTGTCTGTATTGTGGTAGAGATTCTAGGTCAATAACTGCTCTATGCTCAATGCTCCTTGAGCTGAATGTTGCCTCCAAAAAAACCTGCCTTTAACATGGTGTCATACACTCTGTAGAGGAGCGCTGAGGAAGGCAGTGCCTGTGTACCAAATGGCACCCTATTCCTTACATGGCGCACTACGTTTCACCAGGGTGTCATTTGGGATACAGACAGTGACTTACTCAGAGCTCCTCTACAGAGGCAGCAGAATATTATCCTAGACACCAAGCATGTACCGCTGTCAGGAGGGAGAGGAGCTAAGCTAGGCTAATCAGCAGCGATTGCAGAGTCATGCTGGCTCGCTGCGTCAAATGCTGCAGGCCTGAGTCAGCGATGTGGTCTTGGAAGTACTATTCTTGTTTGAATGTAAATCAGCCATCTTCTGGTCCTAGCAAAGCAAATAGTTTATAGCCTATAATTACAGGATTTCAGTAATATTGAAAATAAGCTATCTTAATTTTCAGAGATTATATAGCTAATGGTAATTGTATGATAAATTGTAGTTGGTCATACATACTAATATATCTTGTTTTAAGTGCATGTCAACTTTAAATTATATTTTAAAAGCGTATTTCCCTATATTGACTAGAGTATAATGTACATATAAAATATACAGTATCACTCTGAGTGAAAGAACACAATAGAATAGATGCCAGACTGGAACACAGGAGCAGCCCCTCTCTTTCTCTAGTAATGAATCATTCATAATTGAGGATTTGAATAATGCAGTGAAATAAGACGAGGTGTTGGCGTGGTGACTGTGGTTCAGATCAGCGAGATGAATGAATGCCGAGCACAGCAGAGGACGGAGGAGAGACACAGTCCCCTGATTATAATAAGACCTGGTAATAACACGTTATTTTGCCCTAGCTGACGACTCCTATGGAGTCTAGGAGTCTACAGTCATAATTCAGAGCAACCTGTCTTTAACTATCTATTGTTTAGGTTGAAGGCCAGCAAACAAAATAGGCTACCTCTCTGTTTAAAGACTGCCTGTCTGGGAAGCTGAAACTGGTCAGCAGAATTGGTTCCAGCTTGGTTGAGGAGAGAGACACACATCTAACTTTATTAGGTTATGTAAGAAAAATGATTTCATGCTGCACTTCAAAAGGTAAAAACTTCTTACACGATTTACCGATCCAACAAAAGTGTCAAGCAGAAGCATTACAGAAACTGGACTTGTAACGATACAGCCAACCATCTGAATGAAATGCTGATGACGCAACCTATAATTCAACATTCCCAAAGACAGCTAACTGAAAGCTATGAGAAAGTAGCACAACAACACGTTCATACTAATGTAACACTGAACGTTAAAACCTACAGTATACTGTAGCTGTGAATGTTGAATATTGAGTGATTATTGTCTTTCTTACCTCGCATAATGATATCAGACTCCAGCACTCAACCCTGTAACCTTGTTCCTTACCAAATCAATTGTTAATGGAGCTACTGTAGTATTTTATTACATGTTGCTAGGAAGAACTGGGCAGGGTTGCCAAAACACAAGTCCATGACTATGGTTGGCTGAGGCTCCGCGTAGTGATGGAAACTGGGATACCTTCTTACACCCACCCATTCAGGAGCCAGTTTGGAGAGGCGGCCATCCCCAGAGGGGTGTGTAGAGAGGTGTGAGGAAGGGTCATGAGTGTAACAGTAGTGTAAAATGTGTGGTGGGTCAGTGTCTGGAACTCACCTCTCTTGATGTGTTTCAGCTGGCTCTCTGCTTCATCTCTCTCTTCAGTCAGTCTCTTGCACTGAGGAAACAGAAATTAATGGGGTCACAAGAAAGTCATGTTCTACAATACGATCATATGCAGGCCACAGTCACCAATTAACAAACACAAATAGATCTCCATTCACAATCCATTTAAGTGTAGTTAATTGACTACAGTAATCCCATAGGCCTTCATTGTTATAGGGTATGAAGGATAGGACACTGGACTCACGACACTGACCTTCTGTCAACACACTGTCTCTATCTGTCACAGAATTTCAGTCTGTGGCAGACCCTCACAAACTTTTACAGATGCACCATTGAGAGCATCCAGTCAGGCTGTATCACCGTTTGGTTCAGCAAATGCCCTGTCCGCAACCGCAGGGCTCTCCATGAGGTGGGTGGGGTCAGCCCAACGCATCACCGGGGGCACACCTCCTGCCCTTCAGGGCATCTATAGCACCCGGTGTCACAGAAAGGCCAAGAAGATCCTCAAGGACCTCAGCCACCCAAGCCACGGCCTGTTCACCCCGCTATCCTCCAGAAGGCGAGGTCAGTGCAGGTGCATCAAAGCTGGGACCGAGAGACTGAAAACCAGATTCTATCTCAAGGCCATCAGACTGTTAAATAGTCACCACTAGCCAACCTCTCCCAAGTACCCTGCCATAAACTTTAGCCACTGTCACTAGCCGGCTACCACCCATTTACTCAACCCTGCACCTTAGAGGCTGCTGCTTATGCACATAGACCTGGAACACTGGTCATTTTAATAATGGAACACTGGTCATTTTAATAATGGAACACTGGTCATTTTAATAATGGAACACTGGTCATTTTAATAATGGAACACTGGTCATTTTAATAATGGAACACTGGTCATTTTAATAATGGAACACTGGTCATTTTAATAATGGAACACTTGACACTTTGATAATGTTTCCATACTGTTTTACCCATTTCATTTATATATATGCTGTATTCTTGTCAAGGCCATCCTATTTAGCTATTGCTGTACATATACTATTCTATCCTATGTATTCTATATACTACATATTCTATCCATATACTGTCCATAATGTCTATGCATCCCATTATATATATATATATATATATATATATATATATATATATATATATATACACACACAATACCAGTCAGTGAAAGTTTTTTCAAGTGCAGTCGCAAAAACAATCAAGTGCTATGATGAAACTGGCTCTCATGAGGGCCGCCACATGAAAGGAAGACTCAGTTACCTCTGCTGCAGAGGATGAGTCCATTAGAGTTACCAGCCTCAGAAATTGCAACCCAAATAAATGCTTCACAGAGTTCAAGTAACATACATCTCAACATCAACTGCATGAATCAGGCCTTCATGGTTGAATTGCTGCAAAGAACCCACACCAATAAGAAGAGACTTGCTTGGGCCAAGAAACACAAGTAATGGATATTAGACTGGTGGAAATATGTCCTTTGGTCTGATGAGTCCAAATTTGAGATTTTTGGTTCCAACCGCCGTGTCTTTGTGAGACACCGAGTAGGAGAAAAGATTATCTCCGCATGTGTGGTTCCCACCGTGAAGCATGGAGGAGGTGTGATAGTTTTGGCGGCCTTTGCTGGTGGCACTGTCTGTGATTTATTTAGAATTCAAGGCACACACCAGCATGGCTACAACAGCATTCTGCAGCTGTCACGACTTCCGCCGAAGTCGCTCCCTCTCCTTGTCCGGGCGGTGTTCGGCGGTCGACGTCACCAACCTTCTTTTCATCACTGATCCATTTTTCATTTTCCATTAGTTTTGTCATGTCTTCCTTCACACCTGGTTCCAATCCCATCAATTACATGTTGTGTATTTAACCCTCTGTTTCCCCTCATGTCCTTGTCGGAGATTGTTTGATTGTATGTTTGTGTATTATGTGTTGGTGTGCGACAGGTTTTGTACACACTTTTTTATTATTTTGTTATTTGGGTTTTGGAGTTTTGTGAAGCACTGATTAAACAACTCCATTTATACCAAGTTCGATTCTCCTGCCCCTGACTTCCCTGCCACCAACACGAAACCATTACAGCAGCGATACGCCATTTAATCTGGTTTGCGCTTAGTGGGACTATAATTTGTTTTTCAACAGGACAATGACCCAAAACACACCTCCAGGCTGTGTAAGGGCTCTTTGACCAAGGAGAGTGATGGAGTGCTGCATCAGATGACCTGGCCTCCACAATCATCCTACCTCAACCAAATTGAGATGGTTTGGGATGAGTTGAAACTCAGAGTGAAGGAAAAGCAGCCAACAAGTGCTCAGCATATGTGGGAACTCCTTCAAGATTGATGGAATAACATTCCAGGTGAAGCTGGTTGTGCTAATGCAAAGAGTGTGTCATCAAAGCAAAGGGTGGCTACTTTGAAGAATCTCAAATATAAAAACATATTTGGATTTGTTTGACACTTTTTCAGTTGCTACATGATTCCATATGTGTTATTTCATAGTTTTGATATCTTCACTTTCATTCTACATTGTAGAAAATAGTAAAAATAAAGAAAAACCCTTGAATGAGTAGGTGTGTCCAAACTTTTAAATGGTACTGTGTATATACACACACAGTGCATTCGGAAAGTATTCAGACCCCTTGACATTTTCCACGTTGTTACATTACTGCCTTATTCTAAAATTGATTAAATTATGTTTTTCCCTCAATACAATACCCCATAATGACAAAGCAAAAACAGGTTTATAGAAATGTTTGCAAATTTATAAAAAATTAAAACAGAAATACCTTATTTACATAAGTATTCAGACCCTTTGCTATGAGACTCAAAATTGAGCTCAGGTTCATCCTATTTCCATTGATCATCCTTGAGATGTTTCTACAACTTGGAGTCCACCTGTGGTAAATTCAATTGATTGGACATGATTTGGAAAGGCACATACCTGTCTATATAAGGTCCCGCTGTGAGGTCAAAGGAATTGTCCTAAGAGCTCCGAGACAGGATTGTGTCGAGGCACAGATCTAGGGAAGCGTACCAAAGAATGTCTGCAGCATTGAAGGTCTCCAAGAACACAGTGGCCTCCATCGTTCCTAAATGGAAGAAGTTTGGAACCACCAAGACTCTTCCTAGAGCTGGCCGCCCAGCCAAACTGAGCAATTGGGGGAGAAGGGCCTTAGTCAGGGAGGTGACCAAGAACCTGATGGTCACTCTGACAGAGCTCCAAAGTTCCTCTGTGGAGATGGGACAATCTTCCAGAAGAACAACCATCTCTGCAGCACTCCACCAATCAGTTCTTTATGGTAGAGTGGCCAGACGGAAGCCAGTCCTCAGTAAAAGGCACATGACAGCCCGCTTGGAGTTTGCCAAAAGGCACCGAAAGGACAGACCATGAGAAACAAGATTATCTGGTCTGATGAAACCAAGATTGAACTCTTTGGTCTGAATGCCAAGCGTCACATCTTCAGGAAACCTGGCACCATTCCTAAGGTGAAACATAGTGGTGGCAGCATCATGCTGTGGGGATGTTAATCAGCGGCAGAGACTGGGAGACTAGTCAGGATCGAGGGATAGATGAATGGAGCAAAGTCCAGCGAGATCCTTGATGAAAACCTGCTCCAGAGCGCTCAGGATCTCAGACTGTGGCGAATGTTTACCTTCCAACAGGACAACAACCCTTAGCACACAGCCAGGACAACACAGACTCCTGTGTTTGGGAAAAGTATCTGAATGTCCTTGAGTGGCCCAGCCAGAGCCCGGACTTGAACCCGAACAAACATCTCTGGAGAGACTTGAAAATAGCTGTGTAGAGATCCTCCCCATCCAACCTGACAGAGCTTGAGAGAATTGAGAGGATAAGAATTGGAAACTCCCCAAATACAGGTGTGCCAAGCTTGTAGCATCATACCCAAGACGACTCTAGGCTTTAATCACTGCTAAAGGTGTTTCAACAAAGTACTGAGTAAAGTATGTCAATACTTATTAATATTTGATATCAGTTCTTTATATTTAATGCATTTGCAAAAATGTCTAAAAACCTGTTTGTTTTTTTGCTTTGTGATTATGGGTTATTGTGTGTTGATTGATGAGGGAACTTTAAAAAACAAATCAAATGGTGTTGACTAGCATACTGTTAAAGGATGTGGCCCACAGATGTTGTACTTGTATTATTATCATTTGTACAGTAGTATCACCCCTGTTTTAAATAGGCCCATTGTGTAATCATGCTTCAATTAACATTTTTTTTAATTGATTTTTTTTTTTTAAATGCTAAGGTTTAATTAAGAAATAGGACAGGCCTACTTGGTGGGACCCTCATTTATAGTGCATGGGATTGCATTTGTAGAAACAACAAATTGGGTAGTTATAGAAACAAAAAAATCACCGTGATAATAATTACCTATAAAATATAATATGATGCTCCCAATTACCAAGCATCTAATCTGGTTTGTTCAACTGAGATCCAATCATTATTTTAGTGTGTCCAGCTAAGGACCCCAAACAAATCTAGCTACCAAAATCTTGCCCGACACCGGGTTTTCCTAGAGTAGCGAGATTCTGGGAGGGGTCGGCCCTTTGATTTCTCTCAGCATAGTTTACGTACAACGAAGAAGCCAAACATTTCCATGGAAAAATAATAACGTGTCACCTTGATCTCGTTCAGATTACTATGTTACTTCTGTAATCTTGGAAAAATGTCTCAAATACACGTAACGGGAGAGCATCTATTACCTGCATTTTCTGCGTATCCCTCGCCTCTTCCCCACATCCCTCCATCTGCACCAGTCCGGATGATGAAGACTGTAGCATTATTCACCCCGGCCGATAACTAATCTAATATATTGGCCTGTATAATATCCTATTATAGAAAGAAAAGAACTAAGCTACTTCTAACAACAACTGGCAAGTCCACTGATACGCCTTAGAAATAAATAGCATTTTATGTCTATATGGGATGGATGACTGCTACCGCTATTCAGGCACACTGGATCCTTTCGCTGACAGCATCGCCCCCCCCCCCCCTCCCGTTCCCCCCATACAGGGTTGATTGCGCATGCATCCTTATGTCGTATTCGTCCACATTTGCTGATGAACATAAAAGCTTCACCCCATCAGATTGATTGTGCATTGTAATTAGGGATAAACGTTTTATTCAATGTCTTCAACTGTTAAATGTAAAAAAATATTTAATAATAGTAACTGCCCATCTCTCCAGAGATTGACAAAAATGTATCAACGTTGCTTCAGAATGTTCAACAACACATATTTGGTCAATATCCCTGTTCTATGCAATTAGGATCTGGGTTTAACCACAGGCTGCTGGGGGGATTCAGCAAATCAGGAATATAAATTACTCAAGGAAAAAAGTCCTCTGGTGAATGAATGAATGAGGAATTGTATTTATTAAAGTAAATAATTAAATATAGTGCTCTGAATCAACAACAACAAAACTTGTGCAAATACATTCCATTATCAGGCACAGCAGATGGAATAACCTCATAAGACAATCCCATTGGTGATGCTAGTACCATACAAGATTGACAGTTGATACAAAAACAGGTTAAAAAAAAAAAAAAAAAAATAGATGACATTTCATCGTTACAAAAATATAAATATTTTGGCTATTAACAGACAATATAAAAACGACAACATGTGGGGTTTAAATATGTTCACATAACAATCCTGGTGAAAACCCTTTCTTCATTCCTCTTGAAACGATGTGGAACATTGCAGCATTCCTCTTCCTCAGTACACCTTTGACCTGACCAGCAAAATGGAGGAAAAACTGATGAGAATGAAACACTGAGCAGATCAGGTCACATCCAGCATCACTGATATAGGACCTTTACAGTGAAACGTTACGCAAGGTCATATCCAGCATCACTGATATAGGACCTTTACAGTGAAACGTTACGTAAGGTCACATCCAGCATCACTGATATAGGGCCTTTACAGTGAAACGCTACGCAAGGTCACATCCAGCATCACTGATATAGGGCCTTTACAGTGAAACGCTACGCAAGGTCACATCCAGCATCACTGTTATAGGACCTTTATAGTGAAACATTATGCAAGGTCACATCCAGCATCACTGATATAGGACCTTTATAGTGAAACATTATGCAAGGTCACATCCAGCATCACTGGTATAGGACCTTTATAGTGAAACATTATGCAAGGTCACATCCAGCATCACTGATATAGGACCTTTATAGTGAAACATTATGCAAGGTCACATCCAGCATCACTGATATAGGACCTTTATAGTGAAACATTATGCAAGGTCACATCCAGCATCACTGATATAGGACCTTTATAGTGAAACATTATGCAAGGTCACATCCAGCATCCCTGATATAGGACCTTTATAGTGAAACATTATGCAAGGTCACATCCAGCATCACTGATATAGGACCTTTATAGTGAAACATTATGCAAGGTCACATCCAGCATCACTGATATAGGACCTTTACAGTGAAACATTATGCAAGGTCACATCCAGCATCACTGATATAGGACCTTTATAGTGAAACATAATGCAAGGTCACATCCAGCATCACTGATATAGGACCTTTATAGTGAAACATTATAAAAGGTCACAGCTTAAGCGCAAAGCATAATACATTCATTGATCAATAATCAACCATTGTTGAGGCCTAAAACCAAGGAATCTACCCAGGCATGTCATGCCTAGCCTGGGTGCCAGTCTCTTTCTCCAGTAGGAGAAACATGTCATGCCTAGCCTTGGGTACCAGTTTGTTTCTGCTCTCTTGCCAACCCTTTAAATGTAAATTCCATAAGGAGTTGGCAAGAGAGTAGAAACAGACTGGTAGCCAGGCTATGCCATGTCATGTTTCTCCTACTGGAGATAGAGACTGGTCCCCAGGCTATGTCATGTTAATTCTTGCTGGAGAAAGCTTGGGTACCAGTTTACAGGTCATGTTTCTCCTACCTGGAGAAAGCAGATATGGACATGATTCCTAGCAGCATCTCCAGACTGTAGAAGCAGAGTAACACAGCATTAAGGATGAACTCCAGGCGCAGGACGAAGGTCTGCAGCATCAGGTAGTACACAGACAGCACTGTGCACGGCACCAGGACGAGCACACTCACTGACATGGCCAGAGAACGCTCTGTTAAGTTCCCCTTCCAACCTGGAACAAGTGCGGATGGAAAAAAATGTTAGCACATGATCATAAGGAAGGACATATAGCATAGTCCTACGGTAGGTGCCAAATAGAACTACCAGATGCCATTATGGCAATAAATATGACAAGTAATAAGCACACAATGTAGGCTACATAATGTGAATATTCTTGTTTTAATGAACACATATCATTCTACATCATGTGATGATGCAGAGACATACCTCTAGCCCAGAACACAGCTTGACAAAACACAAACCGTAAAATATTCGGAGGGACTCAAGGCCCAGGAAAACAAGTAGAAGCCCAACATCCAACGTGAGACTTGCTGGTGGGTATGGTAACAACAATCCTGTGGAAATACAAAAGGCATATTTAGAAATCTATCATTTTGCTTTTGGCCTTGACACTGGGTTTGCAAAACATCCGGCAGTGAGTGATCGATTAAACATGACTTTATGTCCCCATTGTGTGACCATTTGAGTAGACGACAAACCTTTGTAAACAAACATCAGAACCTCAGCAAGGAAGTAGGCAGCAAAATACCAGCTGTTGAGGTAGAACAGGACCTGCAGTGGTGTGGAAGACAACTGAGATGTGTCGTTATGGTCATATCGAAGACTTGCAAATGGTAGCCCACTGGCAGATGATATAACCAAGGGTCTATGATATGAGTAGGCAGGGCAAACCCATTTTGGTGATTTCTGGTAGCCTTTATCATCAAAATAAATCACAGCACATTTTTGGACTCACTCGGCAGTTTCCCCGTGAGTAAGTCCAATACCATTGGAAATTCATGTTGAAAGTTCAATTTATATTCCTAAAACTTAAGTTGAAAGTGATGCTGTTGCTGCTTCCTGTTGACAAAAACTTTTAGATCAATAGCTCAATGTAAAAACACAGTTAACGTGTCCAAATCAATAACCAACATGCAGAAACAGTTTGTAATATATTGAAAACCTAAACATAAAATGTACTGTCTAAACATAAAACAATACTAATGTGAAACAATACTAATCATATTACTTGTATTTTTTAAATAAGCACCTTAGAAACTGCACACGCACCAAAAACCCTGTTGTTTTAAAAATAAATCACTCACATCGATTGGGGGGGGGGGGGAATCAAATCTGGTAAAAACCACATAATTTTACTCACTGGTTAGACAACAACCAGAAGACAGTCAGCTACATTTTGATATGGGGGACACCAACAGAAAGAGAAACGCAACACTTGTCAATCCCTCCAATCGGTTATCACGTTGAAATCAATAGTTTGAGAGGGGGGAGATGAGGTTGCACGTCCTGTTAAAACTAATACAGCTCAAAAACCACACGGAATCTGGGACTAATGTGTACATCACTGGTTACAGGATAATTTGTAGGAGACACCTAGCTACATTCTGAAGTGTTGCATTTTGATTCAAGTGGGTCGACAACGCGGTAAGCGTAATGCAATCGTTTTTTAAAAATTTTTAGCACTTCAATCGATATCACATTGAAATGAATTGAATAAGGAGCAAACGTTTGCTGTGTGTGCACTGTTTAAACAAACACTTTTCAAAGGCCACACGGAATCTGAGACAAAAATATTCACATCACTTGTAAAGAAGAGAATTTGTTGAAGACAGTCGTCAAGATTCTAGAATGTCGGAGGGAGATAACCATTTTAATTTAAACCAATCACAGTTACCCAGAAATTATTTGATATTGATATTAAAAGGGCTGCATTGTACCTTTAAAAATGATAAGTGTTATAAAGTCCTGCAACAGACAGGCGCATATAACAAAATGAACGGTACCAACCCACATATATTAACCTGTTTAAAGCAATCGATTTAAATCTATTCGTGATGACAGTGAACTTTTATATTAGCATCACCAATCTGAAGAAAAAAGGACCTTGTATCTCCACAAAAAAAAATGTACGTGTTGAAAATGTGAGCTTGTGTAATGTAGTAACATAAACCTTGGGGAAATTGGCATAAAGTAAAAATAATCAAATACAACAAAATAATTCAATACTTAAATTTAGGATGATGGTAAACCAAGCACACTCACAGTTTTTTTTTTACAACAATGAGATCTATGTCTTCCTACTTAACAATGGAGAGTTTAAAAATAGACCTAAGCAAACTTTTACTGTGCTCTCTAGACTAGTAGTTCTCCAAGTGGGGTATGCAGAGGTACTGCAAGGGCATGATAACAAAAATAAAAATATATACACTACTGTTCAAAAGTTTGGGGGCACTTAGAAATGTTGTTTTTTAAATAAAATCACATTTTTGTCCATTAAAATAACAAATTGATCAGAAATACAGTGTAGACATTGTTAATCTTTGTAAATTACTATTGTAGCTGGAAACAGCTGATTTCTTAAAATGTTATATCTACATAGGCATACAGAGGCCCATTATCAGCAACCATCACTCCTGTGTTCCAATGGCACGTTGTGTTTGCTAATCCAAGTTTATAATTTTAAAAGGCAAATTTATCATTAGAAAACCCTTTTGCAATTATGTTAGCACAGCTGAAAACTGATGTGCTGATTGAAGCAATAAAACGAGCCTTCTTTAAACTAGTTGAGAATAAATGCACTGTAATTTAAAAATGTAATCCTTAGTTACTAAATGCATTTTTGGTATGGAATACCATGATATACTAATCAATTCTTGAATAATAAAACTTATAAAGGCCTCATGAGGTTAGTTCAACTGTTTTACCACATCAGAAACTAAAATTACTTTATTTTTTTTTTATCTCTGTTAGTAAACAGTAAAAATGTAAACATACACTGTATAGCCTCAAAACATTGGTTACATTTCTCCAGGCCAATCCCTGAGCTTTCTACCAAAACAGTGCTTTATTATTGTTTCAATTAAGGACCCCAGCTTTAAAACGGCAACGTTTTCTCGCTGCCTCATGGCATATTGTGTAGAATTGCAGGATATTAGCTTAAACGGCGAAATTCTCTCTCGATACCAAGTGGTGGGCTTTAAAAATGTTCCTTCCCAGAGCCTGAGACTTGGTTCAGCCAGCCATGCACTGCCGACGTCATTGTAAAACTCATTGAATGCTATTTATTTTTTATTTTGATGTCACTTGGGTTATGAGAAACCGTTTTTGAGAACCCCTGCTCTAGACTAGAGCTTCCATAGTGAGTGTGAAGCAGCCTAAACCTAAGCTTTGACGTCCCTTACGTTATGTCCCAAATCGGTACCCATAGGGCTCTGGTCAGAAGTAGTGCACTATATAACGAATAAAGATGCAGACTAACGTTAGCTGTCACAGTAGCTAATGAAATAGCTGACGGTAACTAGCTATTAAATGCAGCTTCTACATTACAACAACAAAAAACAAAGGATACAATTGGATGTTTTCCTGCAAGAATGAGACAAATGAGCAGTTAAACAAGTCTTCTTCTAAATCCTCCCATTTCATATCAATTATGTACATGACAACAGTGATGTTTTTCCAAAATGTCTGATTAGCAAGCTTGCTTAAACATTTAACATGCTGTCGCTGTTCGTGATAAAATGCTAGGTAGCTAACATTCTCTAGCTAGCGAAGTGGCTAGCCAGTTAGTAGACAACGTTACTTCTCCCATGCTAAGCCTACTAAAAAGTACATTATCTTGAAACTGATAGCGCAACTCCTATCCACGTTATGACAAGCGATTAATAACCAGAGACATTTATCGTTCACAAGTTGTCTGCACATTTCTGAAAACTATTTCCCACTCACCAGACACCGCCATGTTTATTTACCATGGAGACAGACGCCACACCCATAGAGATAGATAGAATAACAACCAGTGAAGAACAAACACCATTGTAAATACAACCCATATTTATGCCTATTTATTTTCCCTTGTGTACCCTTAACCATTTGTACATCGTTACAACACTGTATATATACGTAATATTACATTTGTAATGTCTTTATTGTTTTGAAACTTCTGTATGTGTAATGTTTGCTGTTAATTTTTTATTGTTTATTTAACTTTTGTATATTATCTACCTCAAATGCTGTGGTTACCTAGGTTACCCCCATTTGGCTCACAGCAACAACAAACAAACAAATATATTTTCCAAACGCAATGTTATTGTTGTCTGTTTGTTTTAGTCGATTACACAACTATATTTAAGAAAAGTACAACATGTTTAAATTACTTTTCAACAATTGTCTGCTCTTAAGCGTTCTCACTACTTAGAAAAGCGTAATATTGTAGGGCTTTCCTCATGCCCTTTTTCATGATGGCGCTAGCAACCAGAACATTAAGCTAGCCAATACCAACAACAAACAAACGGACTGTACAGCTACAAGTAGTGAGTGGAAACGGAGGACACTAAACAAGTTAAATGTATTTCCTGTGGTGAAATGTTTTCCACACACATAGCTACTTGTAGCCTACTTGGACACCGGGTCCACACATTTCCTACTCTCCCAGGCTGAATACCCTGAAGCCACAGGGCTCTTCTCCCAGGCTGGATACCCTGAGGCCACAGGGCTCTTCTCGCAGGCTGAATACCCTGAAGCCACAGGGCTCTTCTCGCAGGCTGGATACCCTGAAGCCACAGAGCTCTTCTCCCAGGCTGGATACCCTGAAGCCACAGGGTTCTTCTCGCAGGCTGAATACCCTGAAGCCACAGGGCTCTTCTCGCAGGCTGAATACCCTGAAGCCACAGGGCTCTTCTCACAGGCTGAATACCCTGAAGCCACAGGGCTCTTCTCCCAGGCTGGATACCCTGAAGCCACAGGGCTTTTCTCGCAGGCTGAATACCCTGAAGCCACAGGGCTCTTCTCGCAGGCTGGATACCCTGAAGCCACAGGGCTCTTCTCCCAGGCTGGATACCCTGAAGCCACAGGGCTCTTCTCTCAGGCTCTATTTCCCAAAGTGGGAGCATTGCGAAACATTGGTCGGGCTTGTTTTTAACCTGGTTACATCGACATTGAACAACACAACAGCTTTTCGGCATGTTTTGTTATTTGTGTAAAACAAAAAATGTACTACGAAATAGAGTCTTTTTACACTGGGAGTCAAGGGGGAAAGGTTGTTTGTTTTCACCGATTTGTGGACGAGGTAAATGCATTATTATTACGTGAATATCGGTTGCGGTCCAAATGTGAAGTTACTAGACGGCTCTCAACCCTCGAATTATGTTTTACATCCTCACATCTGAGTTTACCTTCAATGTCCCTTGCCCAAGCGATGGAGAGTGATGCTCGGAGAGGCAATGCTCTTGGTGGAAATCTTGGAAGTTGAGGCTATAAATAACGTACCTAAAGCTTTTGATGTACCTAGCAAGCTAATGGTGCTAGCTAGCACTCCTGTCAGGTAGTTAGTGGAACAATAGCTATCAGAGCTTGAGAGGATCTGCAGAGAATAATGGGAGAAACTCCCCAAATACAGGTGTGCCAAACTTGTAGCGTCATACCCAAGACCAAAGGTGCTTCAACAAAGTACTGAGTAAAGGGTCTGAATACTTATGTAAATGTGATATTTCTGTTTTCTTTTGTATACATTTGCAAACATTTCTCATTTGGCTTTGTAATTACTGGGTATTGTGTATAGATTGATGAGGTATTATTTAATTTTTTTAAATCAATTTTTAGAATAAGGCTGTAACATAACAAAATGTGTGTATTGTTAGATATTAAGGCACTGTTCTGCCTAAAAACAACCAACCTAAAGCTGTTGATGTACCTGGTAAGCTAACGTCGCTAGCCAGCACTCCCATTAAGAAAATATTTACCAAATAACCTAAAGTAATAAATAACACAAAATAACAATATTTATTTTATTTAACTAGGCAAGTCAGTTAAGAACAAATGCTTATCAAATCAAATTTTATTTGTCACATACACCTGGTTAGCAGATGTTAATGCGAGTGTAGCGAAATGCTTGTGCTTCTAGTTCCGACCATGTAGTAATATCTAGCAAGTAATCTAACCTAACAATTTCACAACAACGACCTTATGCACACAAGTGTAAAGGAATGAATAAGAATATGTACATAAAAATATATGAATGAGCGATGGCCGAACGGCATAGGCAAGATGCAGTAGACGGTATAGAGTACAGTATATGCATATGAGATGAGTAATGTAGGGTATGTAAACATTATATAAAGTGTCATTGTTTATTTACAATGATGGCCTACCAGAAGGCCTCCTGCGGGGACAGGACCCTGGGATTACATTTTTTAAAATAAATATAGAACAAAACACACATCACAACAAGAGTGACAATACTACATAAAGAGAGACCTAAGACAACAACATAGCAAGGCAGCAACACATGACAACATGGTAGCAGCAGAAAACATGGTACAAACATTATTGGGCATGGACAATAGCACAAATGGCAAGAAGTTAGAGACAACAATACATCACACAAATCAGCCACAACTGTCAGTAAGAGTGTCCATGATTGAGTCTTTGGATTTAGAGATTGAGATAAAACTGTCCAGCTTGAGTGTTTGTTGCAGCGTGTTCCAGTCGCTAGCTGCAGCAAACTGAAAAGAGGAGCGACCCAGGGATGTGTGCGCTTTGGGGACCTTTAACAGAATGCGACTGGCAGAACGGGTGTTGTATGTGGAGGATGAGGTCTGTATATATCAGATAGGGGGAGTGAGGCCTAAGAGGGTTTTATAAATAAGCATCAACCAGTGGGTCTTGCGACGGGTATACAGAGATGACCAGTTTACATAGGAGTATAGAGTGCAGTGATGTGTCCTATAAGGCGCATTGGTGGCAAATATGATGGCCAAATGGTAAAGAACATCTACCTGACAATCTATAAATTATGTCTCTGTAATATAGCATGGGTAGGATGGTCATCTGAATCAGGGTTAGTTTGGCAGCTGGGGTGAAAGAGGAGCGATTACGATAGAGGAAACCAAGTCTAGATTTAACTTTAGCCTGCAGCTTGGATATGTGCTGAGAGAAGGACAGTGCGCCATCTAGCCATACTCCAAAGGACTTGTATGAGGTGACTACCTCATGCTCTAAACCCTCAAGAGGTTGTGATAACATATTGGGGGGAGGGGCATTCTTCTTACCAAACCACATTACCTTTGTTTTGGAGGTGTTCAGAACAGGTTACGGGTAGAGAAAGCTTGTTGGACACTAAGAAAGCTTTATTGTAGAGCATTTAACACAAAATTTGGGGAGGGGCAAGAGTATAAGACTATCATCAGCATATAAATGGATGAGAGAGCTTCCTACTGCCTGAACTATGTTTTTGATGTAAATTGAGAAGAGCGTGGAGCGTAGAATCAAGCCTTGGGGTACTCCCTTGGTGACAGGCAGTGGCTGAGACAGCAGATTTTCTGACTTTATACACTGCACTCTTTGAGAGAGGTAGTTAGCAAACGAGCCCAAAGATCCATCAGAGACACCACTACTCCTTAGCCGGCCCACAAGAAGGGAATGGTCTACCGTATCAAAAGCTTTGACCAAGTCAATAAAAATAGCAGCACAATATTGCTTAGAATCAAGGGCAATGGTGACATCATTGAGGACCTTTAAGGTTGCAGTGACACATCCATAACCTGAGCGAAAACCAGATTGCATACCCAAGAGAATACTATAGACATCAAGAAAGCCAGTCAGTTGATTATTGACAAGTTTTTCCAACACTTTTGATGAAACAGGGCAAAATAGAAATAGGTCTATAACAGTTAGGATCAGCTTGATCTCCCTCTTTAAATAAAGGAATAACCGTGGCTGCCTTCCAAGCAATGGAAACCTCAGGTTAAAAAGGTTGGAGATCAGTTTGGCGATGATAGGGGCAGCAACCTTAAAGAAGAAAGGGTCTAAACCATCTGAAACAGATGTTTTTTGGGGGGGGGTCAAGTTTAAGGAGCCCCTTTAGCACCTCGGACTCAGTGACCGCCTGCAGAGAAAAACTTTGTAGCAGGGCAAAAATGGGGAGAAGCATCGGGGATAGTCGCATTGGAAGGGGTGGGAGATGAGGAAATGTTGGCCGGGCAAGGAGGCATGGCTGAGTCAAATAGGAATCCTGACTTAATGAAGTGTTGATTAAAGAGCTCAGCCATGTGCTTCTTGTCAGTAACAACCACATCATCAACATTGAGGGACATGGGCAGCTGTGAGGAGGAGGGTTTATTCTCCAGGTCTTTAAACGTTTTCAAGAACTTCTTGGGGTTAGACCCACACAGAGAGAACTGCTCCTTAAAGTAACGAACTTTGGCCTTCCGGATAGCCTGAGTACATATACAGGGTGTACTGGTACTGAGTCAGTGTGCCGGGGTACAGGCTAGTCAGTAATTTGTGCATGTAGGTAGAAGTAAAGTGACTATGCATTGATAATAAACAGTGAGTAACAGCTGTGTAAAATACCCGAAGCGAGCATAAAAGGCATTTAGCTCATCTGGTAGGCTTGCGTCACTGGGCAGCTTGCGGCTGGATTTCCCTTTGTAGTCCGTAATAGTTTTCAAGCCCTGCCACATCCGATGAGCATCAGAGCCGGTGTAGTAGGATTCAATCTTAAATCTGTATTGACGCTTTGCCTGTTTGATGGTTCGTCTGAGGGCGTAGCAGAATTTCTTATAAGCGTCCGGATTAGTGTCCCACTCCTTGAAAGCGGCAGTTCCTTTAGCTCGATGCGGATGTTGCCTGTAATCCATGGCTTCTGGTTGAGATAGGTACGTACGGTCAACTGTGGGGACGTCGTCGGTGCACTTATTGATGAAGCCTGTGACTGAGATGGTATACTCCTCTATGCCATTTGATGAATTCCGGAACATATTCCAGTCTGTGCTAGCAAAACAGTCCTGTAGTATAGCATCCGCGTCATTTGATCACTTCCGTATAGAGCGAGTCACTGGTGCTTCCTGCTTTAGTTTTTGCTTGTAAGCATGAATCAGGAGGATAGAATTATGGTCAGATTTTCCAAATGGAGGGCGAAGAAGAGCTTTGTATGCGTCTACGTGTGTGGACATCCTTCTGGTTGTGCGTGACATGCTGGTAGAAATGAGGTCAAACGGATTTAAGTTTGCGGGCCACAACGAGCACCATTTCTGGATGATAATTTTCTTGTTTGCTTATGGCTTTATACAGCTGGTTGAGTGAGGTCTTAGTGCCAGCATCGTTTTGTGGTGGAAAATAGACGGCTACAAATAATATCGAGTACCCTCTCGGTAGATAGTGTGGTCTACTGCTTATCATAAGGTACTCTACCTCAGGCGAGCAATACCTCGAGACTTCTTTAATATTAGACATCGCTCACCAGCTGTTGACACATAGATGACTGACATGGGGCACTGTTTTTAAGCCACTATTGTAACAAAACAATTCAGAAGATATAGAAATTCTGTTAAATGTCTACATTTGTTTTGCCATGTTTATTCTATTACAGACATCTTAATGCATACTTAAATTATGTGAGCTAAACATAAAACATTTTCCTTTTAAGTATAATTTGTAGAAAGTACTGTTACTACAATATATATATATATACACCTATATAAAACATGTAATTTATTTGAAATACTGTAGAATTGCATTAATTCCTATGGAGGACTGCTCCTACTGAGGAGTGCCGACCACTGGCTTCAAAGCCTTTCATTGGCCAATACATAGCGTCAGTCATCCAGGGTTTAGATACATCATTGGTTATAATCCTGAACCTAGAACAAACTAGAAGGCGGTGATGTTATCTTGCTTGAAGAATGTTAAATTACAAAAATGCAATAATTAAGCATGTTTATTAACAATCTTTTAGAATGAAGTTCAATTTAACACAAATCTTGAAAACAAATTACATAGGAAAACCGAACAAACACTTCACGTTACAGAAAGTATATCTGAGCTATTTTAACAGAAACATAACAATATATATAGGTAGGTGCTGAACATTTGTTCATATAAACCAATACAGATTAACGTAATCTGCAATCTCATTTATTGTTCTAGGATGAGTTTCACAAAGAGCCTCTCATGGATGAGGTAAACCTGTGCCGTGCTTCTTGAGTGCAATATAAAGAAAAATCCAGATTCTCCACTCTCCTCCGGAAGTGTGCACTTGTACACTTCCTGTCAAAATGGGCCTAAAACTGTCATCTTGTCAACTTCCTCCAGAGATGGACATCTTTTAGCTAGAGGCTGTGTCTTCACCTGAATGTTCCTGTGAGACAACAAATCATACAGCTCAGTAATCGTCCAGGTAAACATGTAACGTACACAGCAAATAACTGCACAGAAATGTTGGTTGAATAATGTTAAGAATAGATATCCGCGATCTATCCCCTCCATGATCCTACTTTTTCAAACCTGTGCACCTGTGACTTACATTATTTGGTAATAGGGACTATATAAAAGAGTAGTCGGCCCACCCTTGTTTCTACACTTATGATAAAGAAGCATAGACAACTCAAGTGAGATGATTCTGATGCTTCTGGTGCTTTACCATAAACTTCAGATAGTGACGGAGGCTGCTGCAGTGTTGGTTCTTTGCTTCGTCCTCATCGACATAGATGACTTGACACAGGTCGCAGAAGTAGCCAATGACAGGTTTAATGAATTCTCTTCCTGTGACAAACACATTAGAAAGCATAGTACTGTACTTCATAAAGACAATGCCTCTTTACTACGGTTCATTGCTGCACAACTTGGTAGTGTTTTCAAAGCAAACAAATGAAAATAGCTGTTTCAGTGATGAAGTCTAAAAAGGTACTTTTGTTATTTTTCTTGAAAGGAGACATGGCAAGTAGCCTTGGGTGCCAGTCTTATTGTGCTCTCTTGCCTACTCCTTATAGAATTGTCATGCCATGGAGTTGACAAGAGCACAAACAGATCTGGGACCAGGCTATAGAAAGAGACAACAGATCTGAGACCAGGCTATAGAAAGAGACAACAGATCTGAGACCAGGCTATAGAAAGAGACAACAGATCTGAGACCAGGCTATAGAAAGAGACAACAGATCTGAGACCAGGCTATAGAAAGAGACAACCGATCTGGGACCAGGCTATAGAAAGAGAACAGATCTGAGACCAAGCCATGAGTGCAGTGAGGCTATGAATCACATCCAAACACTTACCCACTGGGTTGTTGGCCTGAAACGATGACTCCATACCAGTCTTTATGGAATCTGGTCTCGTTTCCACATTATCCTCCATTTTGGTTTCTGCATTATCCTCGTTGCTACAGGCCTGCTTCTCTTCCTCAGCAGCAGGGACAGGGGCATCCTTTTGGTCTTCACCGTTGGAGGATTTGTCAATATCCCCTTCAGACGCTCCTCTGTCCTCCTTGTCACAGTGTTGGGCTGGCTCGGAGCATACTTGTCGTGCCGTCTTCTCTTTTGTCTCTTCGTCCTTCTCTTTTGTCTCTTCGTCCTTCTCTTTTGTCTCTTCGTCCTTAGCCGCTGACTTTGAGTGACTGCTGGTCCGTCCACTCCTTATCCTGCTACTGCTTCTAGTACTCATGTGATCCTTCTTCCGATCACTTTTAGAATCAGATTCAGGCTTCCACCTGACAAAATAAGATCATTCCTTTTTAGTCCAGACTTATATAAAGTTTAGAAAACGTTTACCTTAAGATAGATAGGCAGAAATCACTGCACGTAAAATATGATCAGACGGGGATATTTTCTATCAGAAGAGACAGAGAAACATCAATTATCAGTGGCTCCCACACGGGATGGGACGGAGTGTGTTATACGTTATGTGTCTGTTTAGCAGAGCAGACACCAACCCTGTTGTTAGTCTTTTGTATTTCTGAGACCGCAGGACGATCAACTTCTGGCCGTATAATTTACAGCCATCATAACGCAGCTCTCTTAAAGCCTTTGTCGCATCTGAAGACCTCTCCATCTCAATGAAGCCCTGAGAGATAGAGGAGAGAGGAGAGAGACCAGGGTTACTGGAAACAACAAATGTGATCAGACTTGTAGTACATCATTAGGATCGACTCCATTTTAGATTTCCTTCTGTGAGGAACATACCTCTTCACCATTGCGAAGGAGGAAATAGCGATGCACTCTCCCAAAGCCTTTAACAATCTTCAGGAAGTCACTATCTGTATAGAAGCCTCTGGGAAGGTTTTTGACGTAGATCACTCTACCAAGTGTCTGATCACGTCCTGAGGGCTGAAATAAAAATATATTTTACAGGTGTGGTTGTAACAACTTTATTGACAATAGTTAACTAAAGCGGCAATGAACCGACTCAACCAAGATCGTATATATGGTGTTAAACTGATATTTTGCTTAAAATCAATCTTCCCCAGTTAGAAGGTTGAATGAACAATTCTAAACAGATGACCAGTACTGACTCACAGAACACATCAGAAACAATAATAAAAATATATATATATACACATTTGCTCACCTTGCTCTTGGATCTGCTCTTGATCTCATCTGTTGACTGGTTATCTGCAATGTAAGATAAACATACAATCAATGACCTTCATAACAATGTTACTCTTTCTCTAAAAATGCTGAAGTTTGAATGGAATCTATGGTCGAGTTGCTAGGTGTTGAGTAATAAGTCACCTTGGTTATCAACCGAGGAATCCTCCTCCAGCTCATCCAACGTAATAAGATTCTCAAGGTCCTCTGGGAAATCAGGCTGAGGGGAACAAACATCAAAACATAACATTTAGGATTTACTGAAACACACAACACGTATTAAACATGGCACCTTGTATTTTACACTTTTGGAACTATGTTACTTGTCTTTTTTCAATTTGACTTATTAAATAGATGAACTACATGTTAAAGACCTGACAGATTATGTATAGATGAACTACATGTTAAAGACCTGACAGATTATGTATAGATGAACTACATGTTAAAGACCTGACAGATTATGTATAGATGAACTACATGTTAAAGACCTGACAGATTATGTATAGATGAACTACATGTTAAAGACCTGACAGATTATGTATAGATGAACTACATGTTAAAGACCTGACAGATTATGTATAGATGAACTACATGTTAAAGACCTGACAGATTATGTATAGATGAACTACATGTTAAAAACCTGACAGATTATGTATAGATGAACTACATGTTAAAGACCTGACAGATTATGTATAGATGAACTACATGTTAAAGACCTGACAGATTATGTATAGATGAACTACATGTTAAAGACCTGACAGATTATGTATAGATGAACTACATGTTAAAGACCTGACAGATTATGTATAGATGAACTACATGTTAAAGACCTGACAGATTATGTATAGATGAACTACATGTTAAAGACCTGACAGATTATGTATAGATGAACTACATGTTAAAGACCTGACAGATTATGTATAGATGAACTACATGTTAAAGACCTGACAGATTATGTATAGATGAACTACATGTTAAAGACCGGCATATACTTTACCTCATCATCAACGTATGAAATATCTCCTTTCTGGTCTTCACCATCCATCTCTTTCCCCTGTTCTGACCCGGTAGCTGAGAGCTCTTTCCCCTGTTCTGACCCGGTAGCTGAGAGCTCTCTCCCCTGTTCTGACCCGGGAGCTGAGAGCTCTTTCCCCTGTTCTGACCCGGTCGCTGAGAGCTCTTTCCCCTGTTCTGACCCGGTCGCTGAGAGCTCTTTCCCCTGTTCTGACCCGGTCGCTGAGAGCTCTTTCCCCTGTTCTGACCCAGTAGCTGAGAGCTCTTTCCCCTGTTCTGACCCGGTCGCTGAGAGCTCTTTCCCCTGTTCTGACCCGGGAGCTGAGAGCTCTTTCCCCTGTTCTGACCCAGTAGCTGAGAGCTCTTTCCCCTGTTCTGACCCGGTAGCTGAGAGCTCTTTCCCCTGTTCTGACCCGGTCGCTGAGAGCTCTTTCCCCTGTTCTGACCCGGTCGCTGAGAGCTCTTTCACCTGTTCTGACCCGGGAGCTGAGAGCTCTTTCCCCTGTTCTGACCCGGGAGCTGAGAGCTCTTTCCCCTGTTCTGACCCGGTCGCTGAGAGCTCTTTCCCCTGTTCTGACCCGGTCGCTGAGAGCTCTTCTGTAGGAGCATCATCTACAGTCCCAGAAGTTGCTTTCTGCCTGGGCTCACATAGATCTTTAAACTCCTGGATCAAGTCCTCAGCACTCTCCTGCAGTTCCTCTTGTTCCTCTGCCTCCTCTCCCTCCCCCACCTCTCCCTCCTCTCCCATGTCAGAGTTCTCCTCCCCATCCTCCCCATACACGGCCATCCCCTCAATGTCACTGTCCATATCACAGGCCTCCATGGCTCCATCCTCCTGGCTGTCGTGGGTCGCAGTTTCTTGCTTGCTCTGGTCAATCGTGTCAACAGCCTTTTTGGACTTCTCCATCACAGTGGAGGACTGGGACGGGGTCTTATTCTTGGTGGGAGGTTGTGAGCGAGTGGATGTGGAAATGGGGGATACCTTCTCACTGGACACCCGCTCTTTAGTATGGGAGCGAAGGCTTCTGGGGGACCGACTGGAGCTCTGTTTGCTGGGGGACTTTGGCCTGTTTTTACCCCCACAGTTTGATTTCGCCTGTTCTTTGTGACGGTCGCTATCCCTCTCTCTACTCCTCCTCCTCTTTGAGGAGATTGGGGAATCTCTCCTGGGGCTGAGGGACCGCCTTCTGGGGCTTGGGGTTCTCTTTCTCTTAGATCTGTCTTCAGACTTCCTGTCTGAAGACTTCCTGTCTGAAGACTTCCTGTCTGAAGACTTCCTGTCCCTGTCTGAAGACTTCCTGTCTGAAGACTTCCTGTTCCTGTCTGAAGACTTCCTGTCTGAAGACTTCCTGTCCCTGTCTGAAGACTTCCTGTCCCTGTCTGAAGACTTCCTGTCTGAAGACTTCCTGTTCCTGTCTGAAGACTTCCTGTCTGAAGACTTCCTCTCAGATATGGTCCTGCATGATGTGATGGAGGAAAAAAAAAGGTTTACAGACAACACTTTTATTTCCATGTTTTCTGGCTTGTAAAGAGTCTAAATGAACTATTTCTCCTTTAACTCAGTGGTTATAACAGTGACACTGTTCTGGCGGTCTGAACTCAGAAGCCATAATCAATGCATGTTCGCATGCAAAACAAAAGGTAATGGCACAACAGGGGACGCATCAACTTACCGAAGTGTATTATACTCTGACGAGAAGGCCACTTTAATATGTATCTCATCTATTTTCAGGTGTTTGGATGTATGGTGTCCAACCAGCTTCTGTGCATCCAGTGCATGAGTCATTTCCACAAATGCCTAAGAGGACAGAATACACTGTAAGCAAATTGTAGTATACTATAACAAAGACCCCCAAAAAGTTCAAATGCTGTTTAATACCTGCGTAGGTAAGAATAGAGAGTGCTCCACAGGTCCAAATCCTTCAGCGACGGCCAGTAACTCTCTCTTCCACGCGGCAGACTCTTTACCAGGAGGCACTGGGGAAAAACTCAACACCCGGGAACTCTATACGGACGTAAATAGATTTATTTAACTCAATGAATAATACTGTGTGTGTGTGTGTGTGTGTGTGTGTGGTTGTTTTAGGAAAAATCCTCAATTACCCTTTCAAACAAATGTAAACAAAAAAATGGTGTCAATTCATCTTGTAAACATGTACCTGTAGGAAGTTAAATGTTGACGAGACAGAGAAGGTGACTTGTCCTCCTTTCACCGTCACTGGGTTACTGAGGTAGTATGTCACAATATCGGCGGCCTGGTCAGTTGAGCCCATCTCCACAAAAGCCTGAAAATGCAGCGTTACAAGAACCATAAAAACATTATTACTAGAATGGATATCCCTATTGTAGTCAATGAGGCCATGATGGGTGGTCGATTCTACTTCTATACTTACAACATGATGACGATAAGATTTTCTCAATTATTATTCAGTCAATGCAAGACTTTTGACCCATTTCAGAGGAATTGAAAAGACATATATTAGGTATTGTAATAGATGGCAGGATGAATAGGCTACTAGTCTTCTTACCAAAGCAGGGAACATGATGACTTTCACGACTTCCCCAAACGGATTAATCAGATCCTTCAAACCATCTTCGCTGAGACATCGGGCGGTAAATTTGGCACAAACCACTTTGCCACTCCCCTGGAAAATTAAGGCAAGTAAACAGACAATGTGAAGAAAAAAAAAATGAAAAAAGGGGGGAAACCTAGATAGTAATAAACCAGAAGAACAACAATACCTTTGTGACCTTCGTCTTAGTGTCTACGTTTTTTCTAGAGCCGCTACTTGACGGTTTACCTACAGGACAATATAGAAGGTAAGTTACTGGCACGTTAATATGTTACATGGATAAATCAGACATATACCGGCAAAGCAAATAGTCCTGTGTGGCTCAGTTTGTTCGTGCATGACGCTACCAACTCCAGAGTTGTGGGGCGGTAGCCTAGCGGTTAGAGCGTTGGACTAGTAACCGAAAGGTTGCAAAGATCGAATCCCTGAGCTGACAAGGTACAAATCTGTCGTTCTGCCCCCTGAACAAGGCAGTTAACCCACTGTTCCTCTGCCGTCATTGAAAATAAGAATTTGTTCTTAACTGACTTGCCTCGTTAAATAAAGGTAAATTTAAAAAATAAATCTAAAATTCGAAAATGCTTGATAAAAGTGTCTGATAAAATGGTATATACAGGAAGTATTCACACCCCTTGACTTAATCCACATTGTTGTGTTTCAGCCTGAAGATAAAATGGATTAAAATGAGATTTTGTGTCACTGGCCTCTATTATGTTCTGAGAAATGTTAACAAATTAATGAAAAGCTGAAATGCCAATATGCCATCAACCACTTTGTTATGGAAAGCTTAAAATGTTTTTAATAAGTCACAAGTTGCAAGGACTCATTCTGTGTCCTATAGTAGCGTTTAATATGATTTTCTCTGTACCCCACACACGTAAGGTCCCTCAGTCGAGCAGTGAATTTCACAGATTCAACCACAAAGACCAGAGAGGTTTTCCAATGCCTCACAAAGAAGGACACGTATTGGTAGATGGGTAAATATAAAATAAAGCAGACATCGAATATCGCTTTGAGCATGCATGGAGAAGTTATTAATTACACTTTGGATGGTGTATCTATCAATACACCCAGTCACTACAAAGATACAGGTGTCCTTCCTAACTCAGTTTCCGTAGAGGAAGGAAACCGCTCAGGGATTTCACCATGAGGCCAATGGTAACTTTAAAACAGTTACAGAGTTTAATGGCTGTGATTGGAGAAAACTGAGGATCAACAACTTTGTAGTTAAGCCACAATACTAGTCAGTTGTACAACTGAATGCCTTCAACTGAAATGTGTCTTCCGCATTTAACCCAAACCCCTCTGGTCTTTGGCACCCGGGGAACAGTGGGTTAACTGCCTTGCTCAGGGGCAGAACGACAGACCTTGGCCCAACGCTCTAACCACTAGTCTACCTACTAACCTAAATGACAGAGTGAAAAGAAGGAAGCTTGTACGGAATAAATATATTCCAAACATGCATCCTGTTTACAATAAAGTAAAACTGCTAAAAAGATGGCCAAAAAATGTACTTTGTGTCCTGAATACAAAGCATTATGTTTGGGGCATCTCCAACACAACACCTCACTGAGTACCACTCTTAATATTTTCAAGCATGGTGGTGGCTGCATCATGTTATGGGTATGTTCATCATCGACAAGTACTAGGGAGTTTTTTTAGGATAAAAAGAAACAGAATAGAGCAAAACGCAGGCAAAATACCAAAATTCATTTTCAATACATTTGCAACAATTTCAAAAAACACATTTTTACTTCATCATTATGGGGTACTGTGTGTAGATGGGCGAGAGAGAACAAAATATATTTAATCCATTTTGAATTCAGGCTGTAACACAAAATGTAGAATAAGTCAAGGGGTATGAATACTTTCTGAAGGTACTGTATTATTTATAGACAAGCTAATGAAGTTAGTTTACCTAAGTAGTTAATAGACCTATGGGAAGGTCCACCAGTCTTCTCTTCAACCCTTGGTCTGTCTGTGTGGTCGTCACCACTAAAGGGATTAAAAGGCCTGTAGTTAGGATCTATTCTACATTAATACCAAGCCCACACACACAGACGGACAGAGAGATATGCTCTTACCTTCTGGCGGTCTGCATCCGGCAATCCCATTCAGGATACCTAAAAACATAGGCCCAAGACGAAGAGATAGAATGATAAAAAAATAAAAAATAAAACAAATCAAAGCTGGACAATTTAGGAACTTAATCGATTTAAGCTAGGCCTATTACAATATCAATAATGACAGTAAGAGTTTGAAACGTCATCAAATGTATTGGTCACATACACATATTTAGCAGATATAGCAAAATGCTTGTGTCATGCTGTTGAGTGGAGAACTGGAAAAACACATTGAGTATGTGATTACTCACATTTGAAGAAGTGTGAGCTGTCCGTCTGCATGTTGAGTTCCATTGACGTGTGTGAACCAGCACTGCAACAACAACAAAAAGGACACAAAAAAAAAATCTCACTGATTGTTCATATTTAAGATAATACATAGGCTGTCTTCTAACATACGTAGCAGTAACTGTATATTATTAGTGGCACAAATAGGCTTAAGATTCATACACTGTTGACCCTTTCACACACACATGAACCTACCTGAGACCCAGATAATGCAGATTCAACAGAAATAAGAGGAGTAAGCTACTTACCTTTTCAGAGAGCACAGTAATATCGCAGAGAGAGCACGAATAAGGAAACGTTTGGGGGATTTCTCCGTGGAAGTCAAGAGCAGCCTTCTTGGTGGGAGTTTTGCCAGAAGTGGCCATCTTGATTGTGACAACTGGGACATCTTTGTCTGGGCGTGGTCTGTAGTCTGTAGCTGGTGGTGGTGGGTACCTGTAATCTACTGCTGGTTGGGATGAGTTGGGGGGTTTCCAGGTGTTGCTGCTTCCTCCTTGGGCCGTGTTGTAAGTGGACCTAGGAGTTTGGTAACTTCTGGGAGTTTCTTTACCATAGTGGTAGTCCACAACTCGGACAGGCACAGGTTCTAGGCGAGAGCGTGTGTACTGCATCGGGTTGCCATGACGATCTAGTTGCCAGGGCTCAGCCTGTTCTGTGGGAAGGAGTTGGGAAGGGGGAAGAGCGGGGTTTGGGTAGTCTAATGGCTGAGAACGACTCTGGTCACGCTGCTCCCACGCACGGCCTGGAGGAGGGGTAGCAGTGGGGGGGCGAGATGTGGCAGCAGGGGGGTAAGAAGTCATAGCTGGATATGGTGGTTGCTGTGTCGCCCTCTTCTTTCTGATCTCCAGGAGCAGACGTGGTAGGTTCTCCACAGTGATGAGCTCCTCAGGCATCTCGGCTAGTAGAGACAAGTCTTTGGGCTCAAGCCCACAGCTGCTCAGGAGGGTCAGAGTTTGGTCTGACCGGCTTAGAGAGGAAGAGTAAGGGTCTGACCGACTTAGGGAGGAGTAAGGGTCTGACTGGCTTAGTGAGAAGGAGTAAGGGGACTCGGTGGCAGCGGAGGCTCTGGATGAGGAGGATGGGTAGGATGGTATTGTGGAATGAGACGGAGCCTCCTGGGACGATCTATAAACATTGTGACTGTGGTCTCCAGGGTGCAGGTGATCTGGAGAGTCGAAAGCGCTGGCTCTTAGATCTTTAGCTGGTGGTGGTCGTCTGTAGGAGTAGTTGTGAGACATGCTGGAACGTAAACGTATCAAATCTCTGTAGAGAAAGTTGCCAGTGAAGAGATGAGGGATCAAAGAAGCAATCTAGGGGAATATGGATTTAATATCAGGAAACTTGGGGGCGGGACCTATCTTGACTTTAGCTGATTCCTTGTAGGTGTGACATGCTGGCGATAACCAGCAGGCCTAGCCCGAACCGTCATGCAGATCTAGCTAACGTCACTGGCAAATGCTGGCTGAACGTTAGTTAGTTCTGACATGGAGCCAAACCATAGGCCTGAAAGGGTTGCTCATGCAAGTGATAAAAATGACATAGATAGCTAGATAGATATTGTAGACCATCGAAATACCAAAAAGTTATAAATAGCATCAATTTACAAAAACGAAACTGACACTGGCTGAACTAGCAAAGCTAACGTTGACGTAAGCAAGCTAACTTCCTCTCGCGTTAGCTCGATAACTAGCCATCATACAAACCAGCAATTTTTTGAAAGATGAAGATAATTAGTGAATAGATATAAAGACTTGACATAAATATCGGTATACAACTTTGGTCATTGTGTCTTACCGTAACCTGTAGCTAGCGCGCTTCACCGGCGTCTAAACCGGAACCGGAAGTGAAAGGTAAACTACAATATTTTTGTACAAAGTCGATTGCGGTTTGTTTACTATATGAAAACAGGGTATTCAAGAGTATACATTTGAGGGAGCCGTGTTTATTTTTTTTGTGAAATCACAAATATAGAGTCCAGCAATATTTATTTTCAAATACTTTAAGAAAAAAATATATGTTTTTTTTGTTGTATGTTTGTGCAATACTTTTGGTACATTTTTATACAGTAGTTTTCCATTTTATGTGCATTTAAAAAAAATCTAAAGTCAACATCTGCATGGCTTTAGGATATCAAGCACCTGAACGATAATGGCAGGAAGTAAAGGAGCAATGAAAATAAAAGACTCCTTAACAGCTTCTACCCACAAGCCATAAGACTGCTGAACAATAAATCAAATGGCCACACGGACTATTTAGAATCTGCATTTCAATAAAAGGAATTCATAATGCAAACCAAGATCTAATGAAAAATGTCTTTTGATTTTTAAATTAACCACTAATTTTGATTGAACAGAAAAGTATTATTTGATGGGGCAGGTATGTTAGAACTACTTACATAACATAGGCCTATAATATTCAAAAAGGAAATATAAGTAAATGGTCTTCTGGCTCCTACCCTGTTTTTACATTCAGAAGAGTTACAAAAAACATATGATTTATATACACAACATTATTCAAAACGTTAAACATGCAGGGCTAGCTGGAAAACTTTGGCAACACATTAAGTGCAACAGATTAACAAAACTCAAACAGATCTTCCTACGCTGGCTTCAGTGTGGACAGATGACTTCTTCATCAGAGGACTAGTCTCAGTGCTTCAATCCTGGTACGAATTCTTGTGCTTCAGGGTTCAAATTGCTGTTAATCTAAAGAGAAAAAACATGAGGGAAAATGTAATCAAAGCTTACAGAGATTATTCAATCCAAACAAATGGAGATGTCATAGGCCGACTATTTGTACAGTATGTTCCAGCCTGTGCCATCTTGACAAAAATCATACTTTATTCTCATGCTAAAATGTTTATTATATTCTACTGAGCCATTTACTTTCTGTTCGTATTCTTATCTTTTATTATTTCTTATTGTTGGTGCATTGTCGACAAGGAACCTGCAAGTCAGCATTTCATTGGACGGTGTATCCCGTACATACGACTAATAAAACTTGAAACTAGAACAAGATAGCACATATATATATATCTGGGACCTAGGCTAGCCTCAGTCTGTATCACATCCGGCCGTGATTGGGAGTCCCATAGGGCAGCCACAATTGGCCCAGTGTCATCCGGGTTTGGCCGGGATAGGCCGTCATTGTAAATAAGAATTTGTTCTTAACTGACTTGCCTAGTTAAATAAAGGTAAAACAAAACAAAAAAAAATATATATATATATATATATATATATATTTTTAAATATATATTTTTTTAAAGCCTTAGAAACACAGGCTTTTCACGAGTTGATGAGAACAGATTTGGAAGGATGGCCACACGAGACTAGCCTGGCGAGCCGATTGATCCTGCACGCTCACATGAATGGTTCCCTACACGCAGTGGTAATCAGTCTGGTATTTACGAGGCTAACACGAAACTAGGAGTAGGCCAACTAAAATGGCTACTTTCCACAGACTTAACTTTCATAAAACCTGGACAAACAAAACCACTCTGAAACATTTACCGCCAGGCTGTCTGCGATGCCTGTGTCACTGAGGACCAGTAGGTTTAGTTGGTCCTGGAGCTGACCGAGGGTTGGAGGGAGATCTCTGGCTGGGATGAACCATTCGTTCTCCTCTTCCTCTAACATCTCCTGGAAACACTGCTCAATGAACTCCTCCTCCCACAGCTCCTCCTCAATCTGGGGGAAAAGCATTAAAAATACTTTAGACACCCAACTCTTCGTAACACTATAAATTAAATAAATAACGATACATTAGCATTACAAAAATAGGTATTTATTTGTGTGTGGTGGTGTAGGCATGAAAAATGACATCAACTAGCTACCTAATCTAGTACCTGATCAATAGGCAGAATAAGTAGAGTACCTGTCTGTTGAATTCCTCCTCGTTCTCCATCCACATGTATTCAACAAAGGGATTGTCATCATTGATGAACTGTCCATGTAGGATCAATTCTATGCTGCTGAGGCTCGGGGTATTGTTGATACGACTTGGGTCTTTCATTTTGGCTGTAACGAAGACAATTTAGCTATATCTGCAAAAAAGAAACAGAACAACCGGAATAAGACAATATTTCAGAACACAGTAATAATAAGACACAGAAATAAACAACCGACGACTAGGGGAAAAACACACTACAGTTCAAAATGTTAACTATGACCACTGCGTAACGTTAGCTATCTACAGACACGTGTTGTCTGTCTGCCTTTGTTATTAAGACGACTCGATATAAAGTCTAAAAGCAGCAAGTAGGGACACTCATTTCTGTTTTATATGGACCACAGCAGTGCCATATATCGTTACGATATTTCAGAACGGTCAAATTACCAGAGGTGAAGTTTCAAAGCTGGAAGTGTCAGCTGAACTCTTCTTAGACCGTGAAAAATAATGGCTGCTGAGTATGTTTGTTTACATGTAGAACGTCAGAGATGGAACGACTCGTCTGACCCTCCCACGTGGTTTGGGCGCATACTCCTTGGCTCGCTATAGCGTCACCCCCCTGCGCAGGTAAGGACAAATAAACACAGCCCCTTAACCTCGGAAAAACGACGTTTCGAAACTAAAATAACTCACGTTACAAATTACAACTATATATTGTTTTCATAGAACTCAATTTTTTTGTAGCATAATGTACAATCTCATCATGAAAACATGCAACTAAATGCCGCCATCAAATTAGCTTCGCAAGCCAACTATGGCCAGAGGCCTTTCACATCAAATATGTGGTTCTGCTGTTGCATATTAACATTTAGTTAGTTGCTATCATCTTCAAACAACGTTTTTATATATAATACGCATAGAATTCAGCAAATATTAATTCACACTGAGTGCAAATGTTTTTGTCTGCACAGCTGCAGTACAGACAAAACCGCTGTTGCGGTTAGCTGCATCTCGTGTTAGCTAGCAACTTGTTTTTAAGAGGAATTGCTAATGTTGCGATACATTCTCTATACTCTTGTCTTTGCTATAGCTTGATCCAAGTCTTTCCCGATCAGAGACTGAATCCAAATTCCATTTTTATCACGAACCCCACTGCTCATTGTAACCTAGTAGCTACACATTTTAGCTCTTCAATTCATGTCAAGTTGTGTCCACTGCAGTTCGGCCTATTGTTGGTCATCTGATAAAGTGTGAGCATTGTCCTTGTTTTATGAAGATCAAACATGGGGTAATCTATCTTCTCTTCTGGCTATGACATACAGTTCATGATACACAGTATCTTCCTCTACTTTCGTATGAGGTCAATTCACGTCTGAATCTCATGCTGTACATTTCCCTCCTTTTCTGTGAGTTGTCTCTCTTCAATGCTTTGTAAATGATTCTTCCTGTTTCTTTCATATAAACCTAACATTCTGATTCAGAACAGTTCAATTGACTACTATTTGAATTGGGCCCTCCTCTCCACACTTGATATCTGTACATTGTAGGCTAACTGAACCTGGCTGCAGACAGTGTTGTTTGCACCTCCATATCCCCATGCTAACTGTGGAGGAGGGTGGCAGACAAGAACTTACACCCTACACTTTCACCATTATGTTTCTGCAGAAATATTCCATCAGATGAAGAGGAGAGTTTTCCCTTTTTCCTCATCCACGTTGACTTGTTGCCACGTCGTTGTCTCTTTTTGAATTGACTGAATCTTCCCTTCGATCAAAGACTTAAATTGGCCCTCGCTTTAACTGCTTCCTTATTCTGTTCTTGTACCGTGGAGTTTCACGTCAAGGTAGTTTAGGGCACGTCAGCCATTTTGAGAGTGGCCATGTCCCAGAAGATTCCATCTGATAGCTCTCAGAAAGGCTTTGCTGTGGGACGCGGGCTCCTGGCTGCTGCTGAGACCCTCAACTTCAGCATGAATGAACAGTGTTCAGACAGCCTCCATCATGGCTCAACCTCCAGACAGTTGCACAGCATGTCCTCAGGTATGGGTGGTGGTGAGGGCGACCATGACCCCCAGCTGTCCCGTCGTGGTGGTGGCCACATTGGCAACTCCATGAAGCTGTTTGCCAGCTTGGGCCTGTCGCCCGCTGACCTAGACGTGCTGGCACAGATCCCAGAAGAAAACATTAGTGTGGAGTCCTTGCCTCAACTTATAATGCAGCTTAAGAACCGGAAGGTGGATTCTGACAGACGCATGGCAGGCAACTCTAGAGGGGACCTGTCCGGGCTCTCCTCTGAGCCCTCATACAGAGCCAGCAGAGACAACTGGGATGACATGCGTGTTGGAAGACTGGGTGGTTCCATGGGGCAAGCTTCGGCCCACGCTCAGCAAGGAGACTTGGGCTACAATTCCATCCAAGACACTTCAGCTGGAAGGTACGAACTCGACTATGGCCACGGCAGTGGTGGAAGAGATCCAGGGTGGTATTCAGATCTTTCCCGTGATCGCTACAGCGGTATGGGCATGGGTCCCCCTTCAGCGGCAGACAGTGTCTTTATGACCAGGAGAATGGGATCCCCGTCCCAAGGCAAAGTGCAGGACTTCTTAGGAGTTATACCTCACATGTTTCCCCATGTGTGCTCTCTTTGTGATTTTGACGTGCATTCTACCATGGTGAGTAGTAACTCCAATTCCTTTTCCACTTTACCTGTCTGTTTCATCCATCCACACACACGGTCTACTCTGATCTCAGTTTGATTGCTGCTGTCATGCACGCACAGACACTTTTTCAATTCAAGACCAGAATTTATGATCAAATCTTTTATATATTTCTATTATCAACTGACGAAAGCCAATCCTACTGTACACAAAGTAATGGTTCAACAAGTTTGTTTATATTAGCGTCATATCTCGACTTATTCAGCTTCTTTCTCCTTTTGAAGAGCCATAGTTGAATCACCCTTTTGCTTTCTAATTGGTGTGGGAGCCAATTAATGTACACAGTGTATGTCTTCAGTAAATCAGTCTCTCATCCAGTGGTTGTCTTGGTCTGCAGGAGTGGAACCAGCACACGGATGGATTACGCCACACAGAAAACCAGAGGCTCCTCCTGCAAATGTAAGTTACTCTTTCTATTCAAACACACTACGTTATGTATAGGCCTTTTAGCCACAAGGTTATTTTCACTAATGTTCAGATAAACACTGAAGAAGGTGATACACACTGAAACGTCTGTGTACAACTTTTCCCCTGCCTGTTGTAAAAAAGAATTAGGGAAAAAGGAACTTTTTTGGAGGTTTGTCTTATAATAAAGATATGTGCTACCACCAGCCATTTTTTTTAAAACCAATATTCTCCCATGATCTTTAGGTACCCAGAATGGGATCCACACATGGCCACAAGCAGAGGGTATGTGTGTCTCCCGCGCACACACACGCAGACAAACGCTCTCTCTTTCTTGGGCCCCCGAATGGCGCAGCGGTCTGAGACACTGCATCTCAGTGCTAGAGGCGTCACTACATACACCCTGGTTCAAATCCAGGCTGTATCACAACCGGCCGTGATTGGAGTCCTATAGGGCGACGCACAATTGGCCCAGCTTCGTCCTGGTTTGGCCGGTGTAGGCCGTCATTCTAAATAAGAATTTGTGCTGAACTGACTTGCCTAGTTAATTAAAAAATTCTCACACACACATACCGGTTGTTTAACATGTTTGCAAATATTATCCAAAGAGTTTATAAAGAACATAAGAACACAGTAAACCAGAACCTTTCAGGTGTTTTGATTTTTAAAGAGCAACTACCCCTAAAAAACAACTTCTCATTTTGAAAAAAGGGCTGTGTGGCATCAATATGAGTGTGAAACATTTATTTGAATGTCAAAATGTACTACAAAGTGTAAATAGAATAATTTTGGTCATAAAGTCAGTCTTTTCCAAAACAAGGTTTTGTGAGACTTGTAGTCGTGACTGCATCACAACATAAATGAAAGTTGGCTTTGTTTTTATCCTGCCCACAGCTGGCAGCATACTAGTAATCATCAATTCGGAGTGCAGCTGCATGCCACCCAATAGTAATGCCTGTGGTAAATCAGGGTTGACTTTGGATATCCCTATGGGGCTAGTTGGGGGCCATCGGTAAATTACACAATGTACATATATGTTAAAATCCAAATAGCTCCAAATTTCAATGACTTAAAAACCTCAAATATTGACAGCATTTAATGAGAACTAAAAGGTATGCAACATGAAAATATTGTCTCATTTACATTGTGTAATTTATTGACGGCCCCTAACTAGCCCCGGAGATAGGCTATCCAAGGTCAAACCAAATTTACCACGGTCGCACTCCAGACGGCTGAAGTTAATTGTGGAAATAATTTGTCAGAACTCTTCCCATCTGCGAACACACACACATGAGACACCCACATCAAACCACACCCTGAAACCAACTCGCCTTTGAATTCAGTAATGGCAGCTACCATTTCTTAATTAACCAAATCTAAAATGAGGCTAAATCAGGAAGTGCAGTTGCATGTTTAAATACGTGGATGAATCAGCCTTGTATAATAGTAGACTGAATCTCATGTTTGTCCCTTTTCAGCAGTGGGTCTCATCTACAGGAGACCACCAATCAATCAGCCAGTCTCCTGGGACCAATCCCCATGGGCGGTGGGCAGCAGGCTGGAGGAGGCCGCATGAGCTCTGGCTGGGGTAATGCTGTGTTTGTGTGAAAGATTACGTCTGTGTCTGAAATGGCACCCTATTCAATTTTAGTGCACTACTTTTGATTTGGGTCCCATAGGGCTCTGGCCAAAAGTAGGGCACTACTTCCTTAATGGGCTCTGGTCAAAAGTAGGGAATAGGGTGCCTTTTCGCACGCAACCAATGTATGCTTATTCCTGTCACTTACTGGTGAATTTCTGTATTCATTATCATGTAATCATTATCATTAAAGGGATAGGCCTAGTTCACCCAAATGACATATTGGCTTCCTGACCCTGTAGTCTCTATAGACAAAGTAAGTTAGCAATCCATGTTTGCTTTTGTTTAGCTACGCCACTGTTGTAATTTAAGTGACTGTGGGTCCTTGAAAAGCCATATATATATATATATATATATATATATATATATATATATATATACACACAGTGCCTTGCGAAAGTATTCAGCCCCCTTGAACTTTGCGACCTTTTGCCACATTTCAGGCTTCAAACATAAAGATATAAAACTGTATTTTTTTGTGAAGAATCAACAACAAGTGGGACACAATCATGAAGTGGAACGACATTTATTGGATATTTCAAACTTTTTTAACAAATCAAAAACTGAAAAATTGGGCGTGCAAAATTATTCAGCCCCTTTACTTTCAGTGCAGCAAACTCTCTCCAGAAGTTCAGTGAGGATCTCTGAATGATCCAATGTTGACCTAAATGACTAATGATGATAAATACAATCCACCTGTGTGTAATCAAGTCTCCGTATAAATGCACCTGCACTGTGACAGTCTCAGAGGTCCGTTAAAAGCACAGAGAGCATCATGAAGAACAAGGAACACACCAGGCAGGTCCGAGATACTGTTGTGAAGAAGTTTAAAGCCGGATTTGGATACAAAAAGATTTCCCAAGCTTTAAACATCCCAAGGAGCACTGTGCAAGCGATAATATTGAAATGGAAGGAGTATCAGACCACTGCAAATCTACCAAGACCTGGCCGTCCCTCTAAACTTTCAGCTCATACAAGGAGAAGACTGATCAGAGATGCAGCCAAGAGGCCCATGATCACTCTGGATGAACTGCAGAGATCTACAGCTGAGGTGGGAGACTCTGTCCATAGGACAACAATCAGTCGTATATTGCACAAACCTGGCCTTTATGGAAGAGTGGCAAGAAGAAAGCCATTTCTTAAATATATCCATAAAAAGTGTTGTTTAAAGTTTGCCACAAGCCACCTGGGAGACACACCAAACATGTGGAAGAAGGTGCTCTGGTCAGATGAAACCAAAATTGAACTTTTTGGCAACAATGCAAAATGTTATGTTTGGCGTAAAAGCAACACAGCTGAACACACCATCCCCACTGTCAAACATGGTGGTGGCAGCATCATGGTTTGGGCCTGCATTTCTTCAGCAGGGACAGGGAAGATAGTTAAAATTGATGGGAAGATGGATGGAGCCAAATACAGGACCATTCTGGAAGAAAACCTGATGGAGTCTGCAAAAAACCTGAGACTGGGACGGAGATTTGTCTTCCAACAAGACAGTGTTCCAAAACATAAAGCAAAATCTACAATGGAATGGTTCAAAAATAAACATATCCAGGTGTTAGAATGGCCAAGTCAAAGTCCAGACCTGAATCCAATCGAGAATCTGTGGAAAGAACTGAAAACTGCTGTTCACAAATGCTCTCCATCCAACCTCACTGAGCTCGAGCTGTTTTGCAAGGAGGAATGGGAAAAAATGTCAGTCTCTCGATGTGCAAAACTGATAGAGACATAACCCAAGCGACTTACAGCTGTAATCGCAGCAAAAGGTGGGGCTACAAAGTATTAACTTAAGGGGGCTGAATAATTTTACACACCCAATTTTTCAGTTTTTGATTTGTTAAAAAAGTTTGAAATATCCAATAAATGTCGTTCCACTTCATGATTGTGTCCCACATGTTGTTGATTCTTCACAAAAAAATACAATTTTATATATTTATAGCTAAAGCCTGAAATGTGGCAAAAGGTCGCAAAGTTCAAGGGGGCCGAATACTTTCGCAAGGCACTGTATATATAAAAGCCCTGTGTTGTTATTATTTATTTTAGGTGGTGGTGCTGGATCTAATGTTGGATCAGGCAAGCCACATCAACACTCTATGGCACTCAAGCAGGTAATGTGTTTTATTTGTCAAATTATCTTGATAAAATACGATTCTATTTACTGTAATGCAGTGGCCAAGGAACTCTTCCTCAAATCAACATGTATTTACTGGTGGGCCTTTGGTGTGAAAGTGATGGATTCAACCTGTTTTGTAACTGTTCTCCTCATCAGATCAGAAGCAAAGTAGTGGTGGCCAAATATGACAGGAGTCCTCTGTCTAACAAAGCCCTGTTCGCCCTGGCTGAACCCTTTGGAACTCTCTGTGAACACCTGGTTCTGAAGAACAAGGTAAAGCACGACACTTTGTGCCCGAGGTCTCATTTATACATTTCTCACTTAAATCCTGGCGTACGTGGAGATTCTAGGATTTGCTTGCTCGACAAATGATTGCGATTTATCAAACTGTCGCACGCTACATGCGTTTTCCATTGATATGTCAGAGCCATACTATATTTCTGCACTCGTGAGCAAGCGTTACAACCTTGCCTAAAAACGCCCTCCATTCACCTTTTAATGGTAACAAAAACACCCTCCATTCACCTTTTAATGGTAACAAAAACACCCTCCATTCACCCTTTAATGGTAACAAAAACACCCTCCATTCACCTTTTAATGGTAACAAAAACACCCTCCATTCACCTTTTAATGGTAACAAAAACACCCTCCATTCACCTTTTAATGGTAACAAAAACGCCCTCCATTCACCCTTTTAATGGTATCAAAAACGCCCTCCATTCACCCTTTTAATGGTATCAAAAACACCCTCCCCTCCATTCACCCTTTTAATGGTATCAAAAACGCCCTCCATTCACCCTTTTTAATGGTATCAAAAACGCCCTCCATTCACCCTTTTAATGGTATCAAAAACAAATCAAATTTATTTCAATAGCCCTTCGTACATCAGCTGATATCTCAAAGTGCTGTACAGAAACCCAGCCTAAAACCCCAAACAGCAAGCAATGCAGGTGTAGAAGCACGGTGGCTAGGAAAAACCCCCTAGAAAGGCCAAAACCTAGGAAGAAACCTAGAGAGGAACCAGGCTATGTGGGGTGGCCAGTCCTCTTCTGGCTGTGCTGGGTGGAGAAACACCCTCCATTCACCCTTTTAATGGTATCAAAAACACCCTCCATTCACCTTTTAATGGTATCAAAAATGCCCTCCATTCACCCTTTTCGTGGTAACAAAAACGCTCTCATTTGCTCTATGATTTGGAACAGGACCATGACAGTTTCTAAAGCGCAATGGCAAATGATCACATTTCTGTAGAGGTTTTTTTGCAGTGGCTTTGAAACTAAAATGCATGCCGCCTATAGAGGGCGCCAAACACTGGCTGCACATTCTCTAAGAGTTATTGAACCTATTGAACAATTTTAAAGTAAATGCTACAGACAACACTTCTATACAAAAATATGAATTGTTGTTCAATATTTACTTTATCAATACGTTGTTTTTCTGTCTCCTGCCTTGACGATGTCACACCTATCGCACAGCAATACTGTAGCCTACTCATACTGTCAGAGGCTACTGATCTATTTACTTAAGAGCATGGTTGGCTATTTATTAAGCGATGGCTAAATGGTAGCATGTTTGGCTATTGAATAATCGATGGCTAAATGGTAGCATGTTTGGCTGTTGAATAAGCGATGGCTAAATGGTAGCATGGTTGGCTGTTGAATAAGCGATGGCTAAATGGTAGCATGGTTGGCTGTTGAATAAGCAATGGCTAAATGGTAGCATGTTTGGCTATTGAATAAGCGATGGCTAAATGGTAGCATGTTTGGCTATTGAAGAAGCGATGGCTAAATGGTAGCATGTTTGGCTGTTGAATAAGCGATGGCTAAATGGTAGCATGGTTGGCTATTGAATGAGCGATGGCTAAATGGTAGCATGGTTGGCTAGTGAATGAGCGATGGCTAAATGGTAGCATGGTTGGCTATTGAATGAGCGATGGCTAAATGGTAGCATGGCTAGCTATTGAATGAGCGATGGCTAAATGGTAGCATGGTTGGCTATTGAATGAGCGATGGCTAAATGGTAGCATGGTTGGCTAGTGAATGAGCGATGGCTAAATGGTAGCATGGTTGGCTATTGAATGAGCGATGGCTAAATGTTATCATGGTTGGCTAGTGAACATTTTATCGACCTTTTAATCATTCTAGTTAATAGTTAAATAGTTACACACACGGACACAGTGGACTAAGGCACTGCATCTCAGTTCAAGAGGCATCACTACAGTCCCTGGTTCGAATCCTGGCTGTATCACATCCGGCCATGATTGGGAGTCCCATAGGGAGACGCACAATTGGCCCAGCGTTGTCCGTGTTTGGCCGGGGTAGGCTATCATTGTAAATAAAAATGTGTTTTTAACTGACTTGCCTAGTTAAAGGTTACACACACACCACACTGACCAAAAAGTTATTTTGTTGGCATTTACGTATGTCCCCATAACCAGTAAAACATCATCAAAATCTTTTTCTTTCACTTACTTGCTATGTATGCTGTTTCGTTGTTCATTTGTTTCATTCTCAACCAGGATTTCTATGAAATGCTGTTTGGGTCTTTGCGTGTCAAATTGACCAATCAGTACCTGAATAACTGTACATGACATAATAATTTAACTTGTTGACCAATCAGGACCTGAATAACTGTACGTCACATAATAATTTAACCCGTTCATTCATTTTCTTATGTAGTTATTACACATGGATTACACTATCACTCGTATTTCATGTCACAACGATTCATCGATACGTGTGCTACGATGCTGGTGAAGTTGTCTGGCGCACCTGGTCATTCAAAAAAAAGCTAGCTAGCTCATGGATGTTCTTCCCCGAAAACATAGCAAAATGACATCTGTTTCAGTAGCTATATAGTTAGCTAGCTAGCTAACTATATAGCTAGGTGTAATCTTAAATAACCCTAATTTATAAGACAGTTCTTATTTGATTCATGGTGGTCGGACACATCTATGTGAAGCTAGCCACAATACGATGGCAACACCCATCCATAGCACGCGCTCCAGCAGGTGTATCTCACTGATCATCCCTAAAGCCAACACCTCATTTGGCCGCCTTTCGTTCCAGTTCTCTGCTGCCTGTGACTGGAACGAATTGCAAAAATCGCTGAAGTTGGAGACTTTTATCTCCCTCACCAACTTCAAACATCTGCTATCTGAGCAGATCGCTGCAGCTGTACATAGTCTATTGGTAAATAGCCCACCCATTTTCACCTACCTCATCCCCATACTGTTTATATTTATTTATTTTTCTGCTCTTTTGCACACCAATATCTCTACCTGTACATAACCATCTGATCATTTATCACTCCAGTGTTAATCTGCATAATTGTAATTATTCGCCTACCTTCTCATGCCTTTTGCACACAATGTATATAGACTCCCCTTTTTTCTACTGTGTTATTGACTTGTTAATTGTTTACTCCATGTGTAACTCTGTGTTGTCTGTTCACACTGCTATGCCTTATCTTGGCCAGGTCGCAGTTGTAAATGAGAACTTGTTCTCAACTAGCCTACCTGGTTAAATAAAGGTGAAATAAAAAAATAAAATAAAATAAAAATAAGGATTAGCCACAATAAGGATTAGCCACAATAAGGATTAGCCACTATAGTGGACTTCAAAATAATGTAATTGACAGTGATGCAAGTGAACACAATAAGTCGAATTATGCCATAATTTAATAGATCATGCTAAACGAGGTTGGAATGTTGCTATATAAAATCAACAAAATACATTAATTTGACAAAAAAATCTGTTGAAATCACACTGGATGTATTATACTTTAGAATTGCATTGGGGACATCCTTATTTCACTGTACAGCCTTACCTATGGATTGTGGATCGATGACATGGGGTATCAGTCTACTCAGTGACACCCAGAGAACATTAGCATCGTAGCTCTTATTGCGGGACTCTGAAACAGCTGTGAATTGAGACACATTTATTGTCAACCTATGTGTGTTGAACAGTATTCCTGAGGAAAAACAATACTGCGTGGATGTTTAGGAGTCTGAATACTCCGAGGAGGACATTGGGAAAATACATATTGGGTATTAAGTAGACTGTTACCCCATTTCATTGATCCCCAATCCTTAGGTAAAGCTGTGCAGTGCAATATGAATGTCAATACACACAATAGGCTGACTGGGGAGGTGATGTCACACAGTCACAGTCCCGAGATAAGAGCAACAACGCTAATATTTGCATAAACTCTTCACCATTGTGTTCTGCGGGTGTCACTGAGTAGACTGATACCCCATTTCAGTGCATCACATTCCAACCTTGTTTAACGTGATCTAGTCTAAATATGACACGATTCCACCAATTGTAACCTTCTGCATCACTTTCAAAAGAGGTACTTTTCTTTTGAAGGCGAACCACAAATTCCACTATTGTGCCTAATCCTTATTGTGGCTAGCTTAACAACACATAACCCGATCCGGTCGAGCCCCACTAGCTAGATGAAGCTAGCTGGCTGTTTATAATGTTAACCATGTTGTCCAAAGCTATGTAGCTGGCTAGCTATTTATTTCCATGAACTGAAGTTCAATTTCAACAGGCAAACAACAAGTGGCTACCTAGCTAACACTATCATTGCTAAGAATAGCTAAGAATGAGAATAATGAAAATGACTGCAGTTTCTACTGGTCACTGTTTTCAGGCTGGTTGTATTGGTGCTAGCTAGGTACCAAGCTAAAGCTAGCTATCTATCCCAGAAGTTGCGGTCGAACAAATAATGCTTTATTACCAACGTGGTATTGTAAACACATCGTTCGTGGCCCGGTGTTTGCTTGTTGGCAGACTTTTTTTTGTACAGCTTTGTCAGTGCTACTGATAGTAGTGGTGGTGCTTGGCTTGCACGTGCAAATTCAGAACACACAACATGATATAATAGAACTGTGTTTTTTGACTTGTCAAATTAAAAGCTTATTTGACGTGTATCTTTCTTGACACGCAAAGACCCAACCGGCGTTCCATAGTATGTCGTGAAGCTAATAGCAGTGACGCTAGTACTGTGTAACTCCGGTAGGGAAACATCTGAACAATAGCTCACTTGGTAACGGTAGTGTGTACCCGGTGCTCGACCAGTCGGCGAAAGCCAACATCAACCACGACAGAGAACGGTTGATTTGTCAAGGGCAATGAATTCCATTATCGTGGCGTTAATGGATTTTCGCCTTTTGAGTTGTCTCGCTGAAAATGTTCTTACTCTTTTCAAATGACTGCTGGACTTGTTGACTGCTCGATCCACACAGCAGACATTGTGGACCAGGTTAGGAACGCTGTGTTGCACGTGTAGCGCAACATTGTACGTGGCGTCATTATGTCATGTACCTACGTTATATAGGTATCCACGTCAGCTTTGATAAAGTTTTTCCACATCAACGTTAAACTAGACATCGGGCCGATACCGATGTTGGCATTTTTAGCTAATATCGGCCGATTCCGATATGTTCGCCGATATATTGTGCATCCCTGGTGGGAATAAACCAGTAACGTATTACAGTACAACGGAAATCAACGTATCACAATGCGAACTCTACTTTGAATAACAGAGTAACTGTCTGTGAAGATTTAGGTTTAAAAAAATAAATAATAATAAATAACCTAAAACTTGTTCTTATTGCCCCATTTAACAGAAGTAAACAGATGGCGTTGTATTAGAGCACCTGCTGACTGGTCCTGTAGGGTTCATGGTGCGTATTCCTACTCCCACAGGCCTTTTTAGAAATGGAGACTCATAAGGAAGCTAGGGATGTGGTGAGCTACTACCAGCAGAACCCAGCGATGTTGCACGGGAAACAAATCACCTTATATCTGTCCAAAGAACTCATGGTGATTCAGGTAATATTGGAATGCCCTTATTCATCTATTTTCATTAGTTTTGCCTGTATTGATCTGCTGTGTAGATTGAAATAATTCAAGTCGCTCGGCTGCGTTTCTATCTTCGCTGACCGTTAACGACCCCCAGTGATCATGCTCGCAGATCGGTACACGTAATATGTTCCTCTCTCTGAATACAGAAAGACCGCAGAACTGAGAGAATCAACCGAGAGGCGAAACAAGGCAAAGATCCAGCGGTGGCGAACCAATCGCAGGTAGTCTTCTTCTCCAACTTGCCGCGTGAGAACGAGAAGAAGCAGGAACTCCTCACCATCGCGCGGCGCTTCGGCATCGTAAAGAAACACTTGTTTCTAACTGAAGAGGTAAAAGTCTTACTCTTCTGTTTGTATAAATAAATATGGATAAAAGCATCTTGCTAAATTGCACAGTATTTTTTTTAATGTATTTCTGGATGTGTCACGTCAATGCTTAAAATGTATCGTTAAGCGTTCGTCTTCCAAGGCTTTTGTTCAGCTGGGGTCTGCGGAGGATGCTGAGATGTTGGTGAAGTACCACACTCTGAATCCACTGACCATCCAGGGAAAGACTGTCCGTTTAAACATCTGTACCAAGTACAAGACCTTGAAGTAAGAATTCCCAAGATTCAGTGCTTCATTATCATATTAGAGGACTTAGTTGTCCTTTTTTTCCACAGAGCTTTCTGGACTGATTGTATGTCTGTCTGTAACAGTGTGAATAATCGCTCCAACAAACTGATGGATGACAAGAGAAGGAGAAGAAGCAGTAGTACTGGACCCAAAGACAAATCTTCCTCCTCCAAGAGCACCAAATCTTCATCTTCTTCTAGCGGCAAAGCCAAAGAGGACACGAAGGAACCACCAAAAGGAGAGGACGGCGATGCAGGGAGAGAGGGAGTGGGGTCAGGGAGAGAGGGAGTGGGGTCAGGGGATGTGGTGGCTGGTGTGATGGAGGGAGATAAAGCTAAGGAGTACGAAGGAGAGGGAGACCAGGGTTCACATGATGTTGGGCCGTCAGCGGACAATGCTGAAGCCGTGACGGAAGACCCAGAGCCTGCTGCCAACACCAGTCTGGAATCGCAGGAGGAGAAGGAACCTGCTCCGGACTCAGACGATGTTCCGAGCACTGCCAAGGGTCTGAGCAGTAGTGATGTCACAGAGAAAGCTGAGGGGTCAGAGGTGGAGGAGGGGACTGTGCCTGGTGCAGAGGAGAAAGCGGAGGGAGAGCCTGAGAGTGAACAGATGGAAACTGAAGCCACTACAGATGAGCCAGAGGCAGAGGTCAAGGTTGACTCGCCGTCGGCAGAACCAGCAGAGAGCTCAGAGATGCATGAAGAACAGCTACCTGCAGATCAGGTAGGTCAACAACAGAAAACTTTTATAGATCATATAAAATATTTGTCTTGTCTTGTTTACAAGTTGGTGCTACTCTTGCGTTTTGTTCAGTTCTGTTGAGCACAATTACTTATCTGCCTTTTATGATGTCCATATTGTAAACATATATATTTATAATATTTAACCAATTTCTCAATATATATATATATATATATATATATATATATATATATAATCTGTAACTAATATGTTGACATACACTACCGTTTAAAAGTTTGGGGTCACATAGAAATGTCCTTGTTTTTGAAAGAAACTCATTTTTGGTCCATTAAAATAACATCCAATTGATCAGAAATACAGTGTAGACATTGTTAATGTTGTAACTGACTATTGTAGCTGGAAACATCAGATTTCTTATGGAATATCTACATAGGCCCATTATCAGCAACCATCACTCCTGTGTTCCAATGGCACATTGTGTTAGCTAATTCAAGTTTATCATTGTAAAAGGCTAATTGATCATTGGAAAACCCTTTTGCAATTATGTTAGCACAGCTGAAAACTTTTATGCTGATTAAAGAAGTAATAAAACTGGCCAAGAAACTGAAGATCTCGTACAACGCTGTGTACTACTCCCTTCACAGAACAGCGCAAACTGTCTCTAACCAGAATAGAAAGAGGAGTGGGAAGCCCCGGTGCACAACTGAGCAAGAGGACAAGTACATTAGAGTGTCTAGTTTGAGAAACAGACACCTCACAAGTCCTCAACTAGCAGCTTCATTAAATAGTACCCACAAAACACCAGTCTCAACGTCAACAGTGAAGAGGCGACTGCAGGATGCTGGGCTTCTAGGCATAGTTGCAAAGAAAAAGCCATATCTCAGACTGGCCAATACAAAGAAAAGATTAAGATGGGCCAAAGAACACAGACACTGGACAGAGGAACTCTGCCTAGAAGGCCAGCATCCCGGAGTCGCCTCTTCACTGTTGACGTTGAGACTGGACAGAAGAACTCTGCCGAGAAGGCCAGCATCCTGGAGTCGCCTCTTCACTGTTGACGTTGAGACTGGTGTTTTGCGGGTACTATTTAATGAAGCTGTCAGTTGACGACTTGTGAGGTGTCTGTTTCTCAAACTAGACACTCTAATGTACTTGTCCTCTTGCTCAGTTGTACACCGGGGCCTCCCACTCCTCTTTCTATTCTGGTTAGAGACAGTTTGCGCTGTTCTGTGAAGGGAGTAGTACACAGCGTTGTATGAGATCTTCAGTTTCTTGGCAATTTCTCGCATGGAATGACCTTCATTTCTCAGAACAAGAATAGACTGATGAGTTTCAGAAGAAAGTTATTTATTTCTGGGCGTTTCTACAGGTGAGCCTGTAATCAAACCCACAAATGCTGATGCTCCAAATACTCAACTAGTCTAAAGAAGGCCAGTTTTATTGCTTCTTTAATCAGGACAACAGTTTTCAGCTGTGCTGACATAGTTGCAAAAGGGTTTTATAATGATCAATTAGCCTTTTAAAATGATAAACTTGAATTAGCTAACACAATGTGCCATTGGAACACAAGAGTGATGGTTGCTGATGATGGGCCTCTGTACGCCTATGTAGATATTCCATTAAAAAACTCAGCCGTTTCCAGCTACAATAGTCATTTACAACATTAACAATGTCTACGCTGTATTTCTGATCAATTTGATGTTATTTTAAATGGACAAAAAAAACGTGCTTTTCTTTCAAAAACAAGAACATGTTTAAGTGACCCTAAACCTTTGAACGGTAGTGAACATGTAACTAATATGTTGACATGCATGTTGTTCGTTTCCGTCAGGAGGAGGGCAGCATGGAGCAGGACTTCCCAGAGAACATGGATGACTTTGTGACTCTGGATGAGCTGGCAGAGGACGAGGACTTGGAGAGACAGGACTCCTCATCCAAAGAAAAGTACTCTTCTTCAGGTAAACAACATTAACTTCACCTCTAGCATGATGTAGGATCATTTAATTTAGGATGATTGATTGACAGCGTCTGTGGAATTGAAAACCATTGCTACAGTGTCGACCCACATGAAAATAAACTACATTAACAATTGTTGGAAAAGTAAGCTGTTGTGTAATTGTCGCTCTCATCCTCTCTTTGCAGGGAGCTCTAAGAAAATTGGGGGATTGAGAGTGGTCAACGTTGTGGGATTTAAACGAGCCTATGGTTTCCTGAACGAGATCTTGGCCCTGGCCAAACCCTTCGGTACTGTAGTTCAGCACCTGGTGCTTGACGTGAGACCTGAGGTAAAGTTAGTTGGTTGATTTGATGAGTTAATAGTAGTATGACGGACGTCAACATCTAACCACTGCGTATCTTTTTGTTGGTGAACCTAGGCCTTTCTGCAACTCACTTCGGAAGAAGAGGCCAAAGCAATGGTCAATTTCTACAGTGGGAATGTAACACCGACTGTGTGTGGGAAGTCTGTGAAAATCTACCATTCACAGACGTACGCTACCATTCAGGTGAGCTCCGTACCTGCAGATTGTTGGTCAGCCTTCTACAGTAGAAGTTGTTTGTAATGTTTGTTCTTCTTCTTGCAGAGTGGGAGAGTGGTATACGTGGGACAGATTCCCCACTTCAAATCCTCCGACGCCTCCCTCCTGAAAATCGCTGAACCGTTCGGCAAAGTGAGACGCTATTTTCTGAACAGATCTCGCAACGAGGTAATTAAATGCGAATTCGATATTTTTTGTTCTCTCTTCAGCTACAGAGCTTCTTGGAATGCCTCATGGGTGAATAAGTGGGATACGGTAGAAATCACATATTTATTTTGTATGTTTATTCTTTCATTTCTAGTGTTTCATTGAAATGGAACGTGGAGAGGACGCTGAGAGAATGGCTGAAACCTACAAGGACACGCCCCCTAAATTGGAAGGCAAGCGGTTAACGGTGTACGTGAGCAGGAAGTACAAACAGCTCAAATACGGGTGAGTCAAACTAAACAACAGTTGGTGTATTTGCTGTGAGCGTTGTACACTTCAACTTGTTATTTTTGTCACTACTAAATACTTCTCTTTTTACTGTATGTAATGTAAAATATGTAATGTGCATAAACTAAATTGACCTTCTGGGACAATAAAGTTGAAATGAAATGCTCTTTCCCACACTAGACACCGACCACCAGCCCCTGACTCTGAGGAGAAGGAGAAGAGGTCGTCGAAGAGGGAGCGATCAGGCAGTGAAACAAGCTCCCACAGGAGCTCCGCAGCCAAAAGCTCAGCCAAACAGGATGAAGAACCTCCAGTCAAGAAGTCCAGAGAGGAGACGGCGTCTTCATCAACAGACGAGCCTGACAAAGAAGACGAGGAGAAGATGGTGGAGGCGTCCACTGAGCAGAGTGAGGTAGAGGTTAGGAAGGAGGAGGAGGCCCAGGGGGAATACGGTCAACCCTCTGAGAACTCGGCTGTACACGAAATAGACACTGACATGGTAAGTTTATCTGGTCTAGGTTGTTCTGATATGGCACCATATTCACTATAGTGTATTACTACGGCTCACAGTCCTACGGGGCTTTGGTCAAACGGGGCGGCAGGGTAGCCTAGTGGTTAGAGCGTTGGGCTAGTAACCGGAAGGTTGTAAGTTCAAACCCCCGAGTTGACAAGGTACAAATCTGTCGTTCTGCCCCTGAACAGGCAGTTAACCCACTGTTCCTAGGCCGTCATTGAAAATAAGAATTTGTTCTTAATTGACTTGCCTGGTTAAATAAAGGTAAAATACATTTTAAAAACGTAGTTCGCTCTCATCATCATCAATCCCTCAATGATGATCTGACGGGGAATATGATGTTAATTCGAAATGACAAGGTTCCAGTTTAACAAAGTTTACTAAACCGTATGAACCACCCTCAAAGGTCGCCATTCCACTCGACTTCCTGCGCATGCGCACTCTTGACTGAGTGATAGCCCCGTAATAACAGAAATATTGGGATACTTAAAACATTTTGGGATGTAACCCCAGGTCGTTTTTAGTTTGTCAACCAAAAGTAGTATTTTAAGGAACTGACACTCCATTGCTCTGCGCCGTAGAACATCAAAATGGAGGAACACGAGGCGCCCATTTCCATACTGAGTGTGAGGAGCGTTGAGGAGAATGGAGAGACTGCCTGCACACCATCCCAGGCTGAGGGGAAGCTTTCATCAACCAGCCTGGTTCCTCTGGGGCCGTATGAGCCTAACAACCCAGTGGGTAAGGACATGCTCAGATTAATACTATTTCGAGGGAATGGGGTTTCTATGTGTTTAGTAAGACCGTTTTTAACGATATATAAAATAACCATCTTTTTTTCCCGTGAGACAACTTCTTGTCTAAAAAAAAACAACGACATTGGAACTATATATGTACTGTATATTACACACGTTATATCCAAACATCATAGTGACTCTGTCTGATTTCAGGTGTCGAATATGTGAAGATGGGGTACTACTGTAGAGTCTGTTTCCTGTTCTATTCCAACGAGGAGTCGGCCAAGAAGGTTCACTGTAGCAGTCAATCTCACTACCAAAAACTCAAGGTAAACATACAATATTTTAGTCAATTATCAGATATACCAAAAATATCTGAGCAGTTATTTAAAGCTCTGACACAACACACACCAATACGTCTCTCACTTGGTATCAAACTGTGTTCAGCTTAAGAACAGTTATATATATATCCTCTCTCTATGTATATATATCCTCTCTCTATATATATATATCCTCTCTCTATATATATATATATATATATATATATATATATATATATATCCTCTCTATATATATATATATCCTCTCTCTCTCTATATATATATATATCCTCTCTCTATGTATATATATAGATGTATATAGATCTATGTATCCTCTCTATATATATACAGTGCCTTGCGAAAGTATTCGGCCCCCTTGAACTTTGCGACCTTTTGCCACATTTCAGGCTTCAAACATAAAGATATAAAACTGTATTTTTCTGTGAAGAATCAACAACAACTGGGACACAATCATGAAGTGGAACGACATTTATTGGATATTTCAAAAAAATTTAACAAATCAAAAACTGAAAAATTGGGCGTGCAAAATTATTCAGCCCCTTTACTTTCAGTGCAGCAAACTCTCTCCAGAAGTTCAGTGAGGATCTCTGAATGATCCAATGTTGACCTAAATGACTAATGATGATAAATACAATCCACCTGTGTGTAATCAAGTCTCCGTATAAATGCACCTGCACTGTGATAGTCTCAGAGGTCCGTTAAAAGCGCAGAGAGCATCATGAAGAACAAGGAACACACCAGGCAGGTCCGAGATACTGTTGCGAAGAAGTTTAAAGCCGGATTTGGATACAAAAAGATTTCCCAAGCTTTAAACATCCCAATGAGCACTGTGCAAGCGATAATATTGAAATGGAAGGAGTATCAGACCACTGCAAATCTACCAAGACCTGGCCGTCCCTCTAAACTTTCAGCTCATACAAGGAGAAGACTGATCAGAGATGCAGCCAAGAGGCCCATGATCACTCTGGATGAACTGCAGAGATCTACAGCTGAGGTGGGAGACTCTGTCCATAGGACAACAATCAGTCGTATATTGCACAAATCTGGCCTTTATGGAAGAGTGGCAAGAAGAAAGCCATTTCTTAAAGATATCCATAAAAAGTGTCGTTTAAAGTTTGCCACAAGCCACCTGGGAGACACACCAAACATGTGGAAGAAGGTGCTCTGGTCAGATGAAACCAAAATTGAACTTTTTGGCAACAATGCAAAACGTTATGTTTGGCGTAAAAGCAACACAGCTCATCACACTGAACACACCATCCCCACTGTCAAACATGGTGGTGGCAGCATCATGGTTTGGGCCTGCTTTTCTTCAGCAGGGACAGGGAAGATGGTTAAAATTGATGGGAAGATGGATGGAGCCAAATACAGGACCATTCTGGAAGAAAACCTGATGGAGTCTGCAAAAGACCTGAGACTGGGACGGAGATTTGTCTTCCAACAAGACAATGATCCAAAACATAAAGCAAAATCTACAATGGAATGGTTCAAAAATAAACATATCCAGGTGTTAGAATGGCCAAGTCAAAGTCCAGACCTGAATCCAATCGAGAATCCGTGGAAAGAACTGAAAACTGCTGTTCACAAATGCTCTCCATCCAACCTCACTGAGCTCGAGCTGTTTTGCAAGGAGGAATGGGAAAAAATGTCAGTCTCTCGATGTGCAAAACTGATAGAGACATACCCCAAGCGACTTACAGCTGTAATCGCAGCAAAAGGTGGCGCTACAAAATATCAACTTAAGGGGGCTGAATAATTTTGCACGCCCAATTTTTCAGTTTTTGATTTGTTAAAAAAGTTTGAAATATCCAATAAATGTCGTTCCACTTCATGATTGTGTCCCACTTGTTGTTGATTCTTCACAAAAAAAATACAGTTTTATATCTTTATGTTTGAAGCCTGAAATGTGGCAAAAGGTCGCAAAGTTCAAGGGGAACGAATACTTTCGCAAGGCACTGTATATATATATATGTGTGTGTATGTATGTATGTATGTATATATATATATATATATATATATATATATATATCCTCTGAAACCTAAATGTTGTCCCTTTTTTTTTTTTTTTCCAGAAACATCTGGAAAAAGAGAAGGCCAAAGCTCAAAGTAGCACAGGGATGAAGACTCCCGTGTAGGATAATTACACGTGTCCAACTGTTGATCAAGTGTTCATGCATGGATAGAGTTAGTTTGTAACCCTAGAGTGGATGTTTCGGGAGTTTTTTTTTTTTAGGTTTTCATGTTTAGCTATACAGCTTTAACTTGAACTTTTAACCAACGTACCAGGAAGAACCAACTATGAAGGGATCTGGAGAATGTTATGAGTTTTGTATGCCTGGTTTTGTTTCATGTTTTCTGACAACTCATCTTGCTATAAATGTAAGTGCGAGATGCATTTTTGATTTATATCAGACTTGGTTGATCATTTTAACTTACAGATAGATGCCTCCCATGCAGACGTTCAGATAATTGCATTACTTGTTTGAGGAGGAAGTACACTGTACAAAAATATCAACGTAACATGTAAAGTATTGGTCCCATGTTTCATGAGCTGAAATAAAAGATCCCAGACGTTTTTCCAACCATACCCACAAATAGCTTATTTCTCTCAAATGTTGCGCACAAATGTTGTTTACATCCCTGTTAGTGAGTATTTCTCCTTAGCCACGATAATCCATCCACCTGACAGGTGTGTCATATCAAGAAGCTGATTTAAACGGCATGATCATTACACAGTTGCATCTTGTGCCGTGGACAATGAAAGACCACTCTAAAATGTGCAGTTGTCACACAACAGAATGCAACACAAGTTTTGAGGGAGCGTGAAATTGGCATGAATGTCCACTAGAACTGTTGCCAAAGAATTTAATGTTAATTTCTCTACCGTAAGCCTCCAACGTCATTTCAGGGAATTTGGCAGTACGTCCAACCGGCCTCACAACTGCAGACCACATGTAACCACGCCAGCCCAGGAACTCTGGGCTATTTCACCTGCAGGATCATCTGACCAGCCACCCGGACAGCTGATGAAACTGGATTTGCACAAATGAAGAAATTCTGCACAAACTGTCAGAAACCATCTCAGGGAAGCTCATCCACCAGGGTCTTGACCTGATTGCAGTTTGACGTTGTAACAGACTTCAAGTTTTTTTAAATGTTTTCAAATGTATTCAAAATAAAAAACATACCTTATTTAAATAAGTAGTCCAACACTTTGCTATGAGACTTGAAATTGAGCTTAGGTGCATCCTGTTTCCATTGATCATCCTTGAGATGTTTCTACAACTTCATTGGAGTTCACCTGTGGTAAATTCAATTGATTGGACATGATTTGGAAAGGCACACAACTGTCTATATAAGGTCCCACATTTGACAGTGCATGTCAGAGCAAAAACCAAGCCATTAGATCGAAGGAAGAGAGCTCAGAGACAGGATTGTGTCGAGGCACAGATCTGGGGAAGGGTACCAAAAAATGTCTGCATCATTGAAGGTCCCCAAGAACACAGTGGCTGTCTTTCATTCTTAAATGGAAGAAGTTCGGAACCACCAAGACTCTTCCTAGAGCTGGCTGCCTGGCCAAACTGAGCAATCGGGGGAAAACGACCTTGGAGGTGATCAAGAACCCGATGGTCACTCTGACAGAGCTCCAGAGTTCCTCTGTGGAGATGGGAGAACCTTCCAGAATGACAACCATCTCTGCAGCACTCCACCAATTAGGCCTTTATGGTAGAGTCGCCTGACTGAAGCCACTCTTCAGTAAAAGACACATGACAGCATTGTTGGGAGTTTGCCAAAAGGCACCTAAAGGACTCTCAGACCATGAGAAACAAGATAGATCTCTTTGGCCTGAATGCCAAGCATCACGTCTGGAGGAAACCAGGCACCGCTCATTAGCTGGCCCATTCCATCCCTACGGTGAAGCATGGTGGTGGCTCCATCCCTACGGTGAAGCATGGTGGTGGCAGCATCATGCTCTGGGGATGTTTTTCAGCAGCAGGGACTGAAAGACTAGTCAGGATCGAGGGAAAGATGAACAGAGCAAAGGTCAGAGAGATCTTAGATCAAAACCTGCTCCAGAGCGCTCAGGGCCTCAGACTGGGTCGAAGGATCCAACAGGACAATGACCCTAAGCACACAGCCAAGACAACGCAGGAGTGGCTTTGGGAAAAGTCTCAATGTCCTTGAGTGGCCCAGCCAGAGCCCAGACTTGAACCCGAGCGAACATCTCTGGAGAGACCTGAAAATAGCTGTGCATCGAGGCTCCCCATCCAACCTGACAGAGCTTGAGAGGATCTGCCAAGACGAATGGGAGAAACTCTCCAAATACAGATGTGCCAAGCTTGTAGCGTCATACTCAAGAAGACTCGAGGCTGTAATCGCTGCCAAATGTGCTTCAACAAAGTACTGAGTAAAGGTCTGAATACTTATGTAAATGTGACATTTTATTTTATACATTAGCAAACATTTCTAAAAACCTGTTTTTGCTTTGTCATTGTACAGTATTGTTTAGAATAAGGCTGTAATGTAACAAAGTGGAAAAAGTGAATGGGTCTGCATGCTTTCCAAATGCACTGTATTTAAACGATAACTCCGTAAAACTCCGTTTTAAGAAATGTGCGTTTATTTATTTTTCCAGTGTATGTTTGCACCATGTTACTGAAGGAGAATGGGTACAAAGAAATGTCTCGAGCCCCCTCTATTGGTAAGCATGCACTTTATACGTACAGTTCATGTTGTGACCAGCAGATGGCGGTATTGTTCAACAGGATTAAGGATGATTGTTTTTCTACTGATTTACTTGTGATTATTACTTTCCCAGTGACTTCACAAAGCAATGTTAATTGAAATGTAGCATTTCACAAAAACAAACCAATATTTGTGTAAATCTATCAACTTTTTTTAATTTGACATTCCTTTAAGAGGTATCAAGAATTCTACTTGCATAGCTATTTTGGAGGATAATTTAGGGATCCCCAAATCCACCTTTCATCTGGATGGATACATCCTATTTTTTTTCCATCCAGTGCCCTTTTACTACACCAATTTCCCTTTGAATGGCAACCTATGGACAAAGGTCTGGTTGCCTGCACAGTGAAAAATTAGAATTCGTGGGAGGCTTGAAGGGAGTTGAAACCAAAGTGTAAGTTGTATCTATCCTCCCTGAAAAGAGGTCCTGACATTCACTTACTCTTTTCTCTCTTTCCAGTTTTTAGAGTCTGTTCTTTGAGCTGGGATAGAAAAGCAGTAGCAGTAGTGGTGATAGATCAGACTGCAGCACCATTGTCTCCCGGGCAGGTCACCAACCCCCAGGCTGGGAGTATGTATGTAGATGAGCCCAGGGCAGATGTCCACAAATATTTTGGGGTTTGTTGCGGGGAGTCCGCCGAACAAAAAGGGTTGTCCGTGCCTAACCCGAGGAGGTTCCTCTCCTTGGGGACTTCCTATTCTGTCTGGGTGCCAAATTCTTTCAGAGGAGAGGACCAAGCAAGGTTTTATACCATTAGGCTTGATATCAAGGAGAGTGCTGGAGTCGCAGTGGGAGAATGTGTACAGATGTCCCAGCAGAGTCACAAGTTCATGACCCTGGTGTGTTGCAGGCACACCCTTGTTGCATCTCATTATCAGGCTTTGGCTATAACCCTGCGTGATATTAGTATAGGGCCTGCAGGTGTACTGTTGCCCAAATCTAATGCTTCTTTCTTGATTGACCTGTTGGGACAGCAGTGTAATGGTACAAGCATTATAATGCATGTTCAGTGGCTGATCATGGGTTTGGGAGGTTTACAGAATCTACAGAATATTGGTTGTAAGTAAAAATCAAGAGAAAACATTTTCATTCATTAATGGACATGTTTTGTGACAGAGAGGGAAGTTACATTAGAATTAGACTCTTGCTGGCCTTCCTGTAAACTATCATACGGTTCTTGGAAACAAAGAGGGTTGATTACAAGCATTTGCCCCCAAAATCCTCCCGAAATCAGTCACTCCAAACCACCCTGGCCACTAAATCACCTTTTTAGTAATAATGGTATTATCCTAGCTTTTAGCAGGATACCGTTTCAAGGTAAAAGGATCACCGTAAAGTGGTGTTGCCTCTATCCCTTAAGTGACACTTTATCCTCAGGTGTTTCCTGCCAGACATAAATCTGAAAGTGTTCCTGTGGCTAATGAAGAGATCTCTTCCTTTATTTTCAAATTCCAATGCAATGACTGACGAAAAAATACTCTTCTTTATAAATAATTATCTTGTTTATGATTACTATTTAAAGGCTTCTGTTTAGATATTACTGTAGACACCCTCAAATACACTTTGAGGTAATAAATTAAAAAACACTTAAAAAAAGTTCCAAAGGCAATGTTTTATACTTGCAATAAAAATCTGCATGAGCAAGTTTGCTAAATATATTTCTGGAAAGTGTGAAAAAATGTATTTCTTGGGAACAAGTAGATTGAGGTGCTCTTGTTGCTTTTTGCCTGTGTTCTGCTCTGTCGAGGGATGGAGGAAGGGCGGGGACAGAGAGAACAGACAAGCCCCAACACGAGGCTTAAAGGATTACGTTCATTCTCACTGCCAGTCCGTTCGTCACCTAACCGATGCCCTCCACCATGCAGCCTTCTCAATGTGCTACCGTGTTTTGTGATTGGCCGATCCAGTCCACTGAACAATAATAAGAAGGATGAGTGACTCCAGAGAGGGGCTCCAGAGAGGGGCTCCAGAGGAAATATCCCCGGGCTAGGAGTAGCTTCCTATTCAAACTTAGTTCAAGTTGCATCGGCCTTGTTCCCACATAGATGCACTTGGTGGCCGACATAGGTGGCATATGCGACGGCACGTTACATTTTTTCACAACCATTGCTTGATTCTAAGAGTCTTGCATGGACACTTATGGATTACCAACCAAGGAAATGTTCTGGTTGATGTCACAGATATCCATCCCAGACGGAACATTTGTTGACAATCTGAAATGTCTATGACCTGTATAGTAGACTTTTATAGAAGATAATGGTTTAAGATCAGCCCATTCAAGTGTTAAATCAGTGAGCAAGTTGCTCTTATACACTGTAACTGTTCTGTTCAAACTCTTCAGGCTTCAAGTTTATCTTTGTTCCTAAAGTCTTTGTTCAGACTCCCTTCTTTTTTTTTTTTTTACACCGAGTACTTGTGATACATCCAAGCTCCATGGAGGAGCCTGATCTTGTTAAGAGTCTTTCATTTCAAATCAACCTCTTCTTCCCCATGTTTGTCCTTCGTATTATCTCCTCAGAGGTCCATGTTGAGATGGTCAGTGGTTGGTTGATGATACACAATACAACTAGGGCCCCTGAATCCACACTACAGGACCTCCAGAACTACAACTAGGGCCCCTGAATCCACACTACAGGACCTCCAGAACTACAACTAGGGCCCCTGAATCCACACTACAGGACCTCCAGAACTATAATACAGGCCCTCCAGAACTACAACTAGGGCCTCTGAATCCACACTACAGGACCTCCAGAACTACAACTAGGGCCCCTGAATCCACACTACAGGGCCCCCAGAACTACAACTAGGGCCTCTGAATCCACACTACAGGACCTCCAGAACTACAACTAGTGCCCCTGAATCCACACTACAGGACCTCCAGAACTACAACTAGGGCCCCTGAATCCACACTACAGGGCCCCCAGAACTACAACTAGGGCCCCTGAATCCACACTACAGGACCTCCAGAACTACAACTAGTGCCCCTGAATCCACACTACAGGGCCCCCAGAACTACAACTAGGGCCTCTGAATCCACACTACATGACCTCCAGAACTAAAACTAGGGCCTCTGAATCCACACTACAGGACCTCCAGAACTACAATACAGGGCCTCCAGAACTACACTACAGGACCTCCAGAACTACAACTAGGGCCCCTGAATCCACAATACAGGGCCTCCAGAATTACAACAGAGGGTGCCCAGAACTACAATTCAGGACCTCCAGAACTACAATACAAAACCTCCAGAACTACAATACAGGACCTCCAGAACTACAATACAGAACCTCCAGAACTACAATACAGGACCTCCAGAACTACAATACAGGACCTCCAGAACTACAATACAGAACCTCCAGAACTACAATACAGGACCTCCAGAACTACAATACAGAACCTCCAGAACTACAATACAGGACCTCCAGAACTACAATACAGAACCTCCAGAACTACAATACAGGACCTCCAGAACTACAATACAGGACCTCCAGAACTACAATACAGGACCTCCTGAACTACAATACAGGACCTCCTGAACTACAATACAGGACCTCCTGAACTACAATACAGAACCTCCAGAACTAAACACAGGACGTCCTGAACTAAAATACAGAACCTCCAGAACTAAAATACAGGACCTCCAGAACCTAAATACAGGACCTCCTGAACTACAATACAGAACCTCCAGAACTAAACACAGGACCTCCTGAACTACAATACAGGACGTCCTGAACTACAATACAGGACCTCCAGAACTACAATACAGGACCTCCAGAACTACAATACAGGACCTCCTGAACTACAATACAGAACCTCCATAACTACAATACAGGACCTCCAGTACTAAATACAGGACCTCCTGAACAACAGCCTTTGGAACTTGGAAATCTCCCTGATGAGTAAACAGAGACACAGGGCTTGTTAAATCTGACTGACTAGGAGAGTGGCTCTGTGAATGGATCCCACAAGGATTAATTAAGACCATAGATAGCTGTAAGGACCAGAGTGGCTCTGTGAATGGATCCCGCAAGGATTCATTATGACCATAGATAGCTGTAGGGACCAGAGAGGCTCTGTGAACTGAACTGGCCTTGGTCTCTTCATTGATGTTGTTGTCACTGAGTGCTTTGAGTTGGATGGTGACCTCACAGCCTTACACCCCTTTGAATCCAGTTTAGTAGTGTCTCACACTTGAGAGGTGTCTGTCTAGCTGGTCCGATGAGAGGTGTCTGTCTAGCTGGTCCGATGAGAGGTGTCTCTCTTGGGAGAGATGTGCTTGAGAAGGTGAAGACACCTCCAGATTAGTGCAGAGAGAAAGATCCAGTGTCTCAGTCTATTGATAAGGCAGCAGCTCTGAGGGCTCTCTGGGTGTATTGATGAGGCAGCAGCTCTGAGTGCTCTCTGGGTGTATTGATGAGGTAACAGCTCTGAGGTCTCTCTAGGTGTATTGATGAGGTAACAGTTCTGAGGGCTCTCTGGGTGTATTGATGAGGCAGCAGCTCTGAGGGCTCTCTGGGTGTTTTGACGAGGCAGCAGCTCTCAGGGCTCTCTGGGTGTTTTGACGAGGCAGCAGCTCTCAGGGCTCTCTGGGTGTATTGATGAGGCAGCAGCTCTGAGGATTTTCTGGAACAATAGGGAGTCATTGGGACTTTCTTCTTCTGCAGAGTATTTTGCTCATAGGAGGAATCGTTTACTGTAACTTGTCCCTTGGTTAGGCCAATTAGGGGCTGTATAGGTTGGTTACTGTAAAGCACTTTGGAACAACTGCTGATGTTAAAAGGCTTTATAAATATATTTGATTGATAACATATTTTGTATTGTCACACATGGTCATTTAAGTAGAACAGAAATGTGATTATGTGACTAGCAAAATTCATAACATTCAGCTATAGGGACACTACATTACCAAAAGTATGTGGACACCTGTTGGTTGAACATCTCCTTCCAAAATCATGGGTATTAATATGAAGTTGGTCTCCCCTTCGCTGCTATAACAGGCTCCACTACACTGGGAAGGCTTTCCACTAGATGTTGAAACATTGCTGAGATTCATCCACAATAACATTAGTGAGGTCGGGCACTGATGTTGGACGATTAGGCCTGGCTCTCAGTCGGCGTTCCAATTAATATCAAAAGTGTTCGATTGGGTCAGGGCTCTGTACAGGCCAGTCAAGTTATTCCACGCGGATCTCGACCAACCATTTCTGTATGGACCTCGCTTTGCGCACGGGGGCGTTGTCATGCTCACACAGGAAAGGGTGTTCCCAAACTGTTGTCATATTGTCATTGTATGCTGTAGCGTTAAGATTTCCCTTCACTGGAACTAAGAGGCCCGAACCATGAAAAACAGCTCCAGACCATAATTCCCTCTCCATCAAACTTCACAGTTGGCACTATGCATTCTGGCAGGTAGTGTTCTCCTGGCAATCGCCAAACCCAGAATCGTCCGTCAGACTGCCAGATGGTGATTCATCATTCCAGAAAATGCCTTTCCACTGCTTCAGAGTCCAATGGTGTTCAGTTTTACACCATTCCAGCCGTTGTTTCCAGAGGCAGTTTGGAACTCGGTAGTGAGTGTTGCAACCGAGGACAGACGATTGTTACGCGCTACGTGCTTCAGCACTCGGCGGTCCTGTTCTGTGAGCTTGTGTGGCCTACCACTTCGCGGCTGAGCTGCTGTTGCTCCTAGACGTTTCCACTCCACAATAGCAGCTCTTGCAGGGCAGAAATTTGACTAACTGACTTTGTTGGAAAGGTGGCATCCTATGATGGTGCCACGTTGAAAGTCACTGAGCTCTTCAGTAAAGCCATTCTACTGCCAATGTTTGTCTATGGAGATTGCATGGCTGCGTGCTCGATTTTATACACCTGTCAGCAACGGGTGTGGCTGAAATTGCCCAAATCCACTCATTTGAAGGGATGTCCACATACTTTTGTAAATATAGTGTATGTGGTTTCAGTTCATACTGGAGAAAAACAAACATCATCAGCAGCACACGCAGAAAAGCTCAGTAGTTCGCTGAATGCAAGTGGCCACCCTGTTTTTGTAACACACACGATTCTCCTTATTCCTAACAAAACATGGTACATACAAACTTTGATACTCACCCATGTAGACTAATCTGGAAAATATTACCCACAGCCTCCCCGTGGGATAATTAGTGTAGAATAATTGGTCGCTAGTTTGTTTAGTGCAAAAGGAGAGGCCTACTAACACAGACAATTGCATTACAGTTAGCGGCCCCAATTATCTGAAACAACCCGGGATTTTGTTGTTTAGCGTAGAGTTATGCAAATCTGCGCTGTGAGTTGCATTGTTGCACACATACATGCCTGGAGAGGCCTGCGTGACCTAGCCTGTAAACACCCTACCTGCATTCTTCTCCTGCCCCACATGTCCCCCAGCACCAGATCACTACATAAAGCCTAGGTTAAAGGAAATAATCCCATGGAAGACCTCGCTTTGTCACCTCACTTCTCTGAAACAGAGAGGGGGGGACGGAGGGATAGAGGGGGAGAGGGGACCAAGAATAAGTAAAGGCAGCTCCAAATTAAATCCACAACAACTGAATGGACCTTTGACCCCTGGTTTCAAATGGAGAAGAGAGAGAGAGGAGAGAAGGAAACACTTTATAACTACACTGAAACTCCTTACAGAACCAATCAGCCCCTCGTTTTAGGCTTTATAACTCTAGACTGAAACCCCAAACAGAACCAATCAGCTACTCTTTTTAGGCTTTATAACTCTGGTTCTGGGGTTTCAGACTAGAGTTCTAAAGCCTAAAGGAGTAGCTGATTGGTTCTGTTTGGGGTTTCAGTCTAATCAGCTACTCCTTTGGGCTTTATATAGTCTGAAATATAGTCTATAGTCTATAGTCTATAGTCTGAAACCTCCACTAAAGGGTCCAGAGTGTTGTATTGCTAACTGTTCCTCTCTCTTCCCTTCCTCCGTACATTAATCTCCCCCCCCCCGTTTGAGTCCGCGTCCTCCTTACCGGCTCCCCCTATTGTCACGCTCCTCATTGTAATGTGAGCCTCGCTTCATCTCTATGCAACGGCAGGCAAGACTGTCTTCTCCTCTCCTTTTTCTCCCCTCCTCTCTTAATTGCCTGAGCTCAGACCACCAGTATGCTTCTCCTGCAGATGTCTCGCTCCTTAATTTGCGTAGAGAGCACAATCAGACCCATCTGCTCTAGTTTTTCCTTTCTCCACTCTTACCTCCCTCCCTCTATCCCTCCCTCCTTCCCTCCACCCTCCCTCCCTCCTTCCCTCCACCCTCCCTCCCTCTATCCCTCTACCCTCCCTCCCTCTATCCCTCTACCCTCCCTCCCTCTATCCCTCCACCCTCCCTCTCTCTATCCCTCCCCCATCCCTCTCTCTATCCCTCCTCCCTCCCTTCCCCCCTAAATCACCTCTGCACCCCCCTCCCTAAATCTCCACAGTAAGCCCCCCCCGCCGCAACACCGAAAAAGCCACAACTCCTACCCCTCCCAATGAAAACCTTGTCAGTGGCGTGGGGATTGAAAGCCTATCAAAAAGCTATGGAAGACTAGTTCTGTGTGGAAGAGCTCAATCAGAGGGTGGGTGTGAGGCCAAGACCCCCTGCTAGCTTTAGGCTCTGTCAGGGGTGTGGGGGAGGGGGGGGGGGGGGGGCCAGGCCAGATAAACAGGGACAGATGGAGGGACTTTGGAAGGGAGGAATAATCAACGCCATGCACCGTGCACGATAAAGGTGCTGCGTGATGCCGCTGTTTATACAAAACAACATAAAATACATGGCTGTGAAACAGTGGATGCTCCTCAGAGGAGGAAGGGAAGGGCCAACCTCCATAGTGAATTTCATTTAAAAAATAAAAAATAATGAAACATTAAAGTTATCTTTTTTTAGATAAAACTATACTAAATATATTTACATCAACAAATATTTAAAACACTCTGTTTTGCAATGAATATCTACAGTAGCCTCAACAGCACTCTGTAAGGTAGCACCATAGTGTAGCTGGAGGACAGCTAGAATCCATCCTCCTCTGGGTACATTGACTTCAATATAAAACCTAGGAGGCTCATGGTTCTCACCCTCTTCCATAGACTTACACAGTAATTATGACAACTTACGGAGGACGTCCTCCAACCTATCAGAGCTCTTGCGGCATGAACTGAAATGTAGTCCACCCAATCAAAGGATCAGAGAATGAATCTAGTACTGAACGCATAAATTACAGCCTACTCAAACACCTGGCTCAAACAGAGAGGGATGCTATGTTAGATAGCTGGCTATGGCTATCAAACAGAGAGGGATGCTATGTTAGCTAGCTGGCTATGGCTATCCAACAGAGAGGGATGCTATGTTAGCTAGCTGGCTATGGCTATCCAACAGAGAGGGATGCTATGTTAGCTAGCTGGCTATGGCTATCCAACAGAGAGGGATGCTATGTTAGCTAGCTGGCTATGGCTATCTTACACTGGAACTCTTCCAAGTCAAGGTGGTTTTCTTCATTTATTGTCATCGGGGCCCACCGGTGTAACTGCTAAACTGCTTGCTGCTGACTGTACACTGTACTGCATGATTGTAGCAGGTTTACTAAGGCGTTAGTTCCAGTAACTATGGTGATTGTCTATGACATGACAACAATGTAGGCTGTGTGTAGCAGTTAGTGGTCGCGATATGAAGGTTTGGCTTGGAAAGGTTTTTTCGCCTGGTCACAGACATCTGATGTGAGGGGCACTGAAGTCCACAAGCGAAGGGGAAAGTTGAGAGGAGGAGAATGCTTAGATAGTTGCGAGAAGGAATTACATAATGAGCTGTTAGTATGTCGCTGCTATGAAAGTGATCAGGGGTGTATTAATTCAGCAGATTCTGTTGAAAAATGTTTCTTAAACGGAATTAAACGGGGATAAACATATCTAAGTGTTTCCAATAGAAACTTGTTTGCAACTGTTGTACCAATGAATACACCCTAAATCAGCTAGATGCAGGCAAGAGTGTGCAAGGCTGTATTGAATGTGTCACTGTCTGTCACCTTGGGTGTGTTCGCAAAATTAATTCTGGAGTGCCAGAGTGCGGCCATGATGTGCTCAGTCTTGTCAGACTGTCCGTTTTGTACATTCAGAACGTGTCTCTTTTGGAGTGTTCAGTGAGGTTGATCGAGTGTTCTGACCTCACAACTGCAGTCAAGCACCCAAGCTAATTGGCTAAAATTGTCTATCTACATCCAGAAACAAATGAGAGAACACTTCACTCTGACCATTGTACTCACCCTAGCAGAGCTGCTTAGGCTGATGTCATGTTATCCAGAGCGTTAGTGACTGTAATTGTGCTGCTGAGAAACAATTTAATTACGTTTTTTTTGCCAAAGTTTACTGACATCTGTCATATTCAATGAGTGTTGAGCATTCATAAATTCATCAGTTATTCTGCTCTCTGGTACTCAGACGAGAGTGCTCTGAAATCGGAGTAGATAGCCAGAGTGAATCTTTCTCTCGAGCTATGCACCTACGTTGTAAACTTTCTTTCATAAGCTAGGTAGTAGCAACCTCGTGGTTTGGATAGGGAACATTCTAGTATCATGTTGTAGCCTAAACCTATACACACTGAACTGGGCGAATGGAATATGAACGACAGTCATCCAATATGCTGTAATAGAAATAAGGCCATGCTCATTTAAAAAAAAAAATTTGCCCTCCCTCATCTTAAACGTCACTGACCGCCACCGCTTGAAACAAGTGACACTTGGATTCCGTGGAACCTCCCCTGCATGTGGTCTTCGGCTTGTGTCCATGACAACTACACAGACAACTACAAACTACAGACTAGATAAAGCCCATATACAGCATTCACAACATGCAGTCATGTCATGTTCCAATGGCATACAGAGGCAGTCAAATATATTGGCACCCTTACACTGTACAATGGAGCAGAATGGTCTGTCTTTTCTTTTCAAAACTGGTTGAAAGGCTATTTTCACCTATAGGCACCTGCAGCTTACCACAGGTGATATACATTACACAATAAATGAGAATCATTACCTCCAACCAAATTAATTCGAATTAAGAATAATTTAGTTCCAAGCCATATTCGAGACATTGAAGTGAAAAATTATAATTTCAGTTAACATTTTTCGAATGCGTTTGGGTCCTGTGCAGTAAATAAACACAAATACAGGTGTAAACTACACCAAACTTTTTTTTAAACAATTTATATTATTTTAAGAAGAAATAGTGACTCATGCAAAGTGCCAATGCATCTGAATCATTGTTTTCCTATTTCGACCACTATCTGAAAAAAATATATACATTCTCAAGTAAAACACTATCTAATTTCATTGGTCACAAACACATATTTAGTAGATGTTATTGCAGGTGTAGCAAAATGCTTGTCTTCTCCAACAGTGCAGTAGTATCTAACAACTCACAATAATACACAAATCTAAAAGTAAAAGAATGGAATTAAGAAATATATAAATATTAGGACGAGCAATGTTGGAGTGACATTGACTAAAATACAGAAGTATAGAATACAGTATATACATATGAGATGAGTAAAGCAGTATGTAAAGAACATTAAAGTGACTAGTGTTTCATTATTAAAGTGGCCAGTGATTCCATGTCTATGTATATAGGGCAGCAGCCTCTGAGGTGCAGGGTTGAGTAACCGGGTGATAGTCGGTAAGTGATGGCTATTTAACAGTCTGATGGCCTTGAGATATAAGCTGACTGAGTGGATTGATGCCCCCCCAAAAAAGTGTTCATAATTACACATAAAAATAGCCCCACAAAAAAGTCTACATCGTGATTGATGAGTTCGACCAACATTTGCATCAGTTTTTTTTTTGACTACAGATCTGAAATGATTGATGGTGTATTGAGATGGGACAGAATCCTATGAGTTGCTCTTAACTTGGAGTAGCTGCTTTGATTCTATCACTCACGGCACTCTCTGTTTTTATGCCTTTGTCTATCGTCCCAAAGTGGTGCAATGAGATGAGTGAATCCAGTGTTCCTCTCGCGAGCCGTTATTGTCCACTTTACAATGAGCGTTCATCTTTGTTGATGTGGGAATTTATCATCTACGCTTGCTGGTTTGACTGTGCAACAAAGACTAGTTTTAAAAAGATAAATAGGACACTTTTTTATTTTTTTAATTGCAAATAATAACCTTCAGTGACATCTGGTTTGTCTTTTGTGATGTTGTGTTGATTCTGTCTTCTGTTCAAATGAGCTGATGGCATAAACAACTTTGTTGCTCACATGATATGAACTGAAATAGAAATAATCACATGCTGTAGTTTTGCTTGAATCCACCCACAAAGTGTGAGGGCCTCTAATGCTAGCTACATAAACCTGTTGTAGACTCAATCACAATTGGTAACACCTACGTTTGGTTACATACCTATGTCACTACACAGCCACATTTGTTCCATTTGGAATGAATGCTTCGACCTTGAGCAAATTCTCTGCTGCTCTGAAGGGAACTAACCGTTGCATGACTGCATTGGCAAAGAATTCAAAACGGCAGTCTTGTTGTAACATCCAATAATCACCATCTAATGCTATGTTGGGACCCAACAGTCTGATAATCACTATATAATACTATGTTGGGACCCAACAGTCTGATAATCACCATCTAATGCTATGTTGGGACCCAACAGTCTGATAATCACCATCTAATGCTATGTTGGGACCCAACATTCTGATAATCACTATCTAATGCTATGTTGGGACCCAACATTCTGATAATCACTATCTAATGCTATGTTGGGACCCAAAAGTCTGATAATCACCATCTAATGCTATGTTGGGACCCAACAGTCTGATAATCACCATCTAATGCTATGTTGGGACCCAACATTCTGATAATCACTATCTAATGCTATGTTGGGACCCAACATTCTGATAATCACTATCTAATGCTATGTTGGGACCCAAAAGTCTGATAATCACCATCTAATGCTATGTTGGGACCCAACATTCTGATAATCACTATCTAATGCTATGTTGGGACCCAAAAGTCTGATAATCACCATCTAATTCTATGTTGGGACCCAACATTCTGATAATCACTATCTAATGCTATGTTGGGACCCAAAAGTCTGATAATCACCATCTAATGCTATGTTGGGACCCAACAGTCTGCATACCAGAGATCAACTTCTACTGATTCTATAGACTGTTGAAAACCTCAAACCCAGTTTCTGCAAATGTATCTTCTCCCTTCTTCACACTGAACAGTCGGATGCATTTGGGCTGTATCTGCTGGGATGGCCAGTGAAAGGGTATTGTCCGGGTCTGCTGGGCCTGTTAGCTATGGGGCCTCTCCTGTCACTCAAAGGGATGGAGGAGACCAGGGACCACATAGAGACTAGGCCCCACTGGGGCCGTACCTTGCACCCCTACACCGCCTTGTTACCCCGTCTGTCTGTCTGTTGCCCTGAGCGTAGCATTGGAGAAGAAGAAGAGGATGGCGTTCCACTTCAGCCCACGGTCATGGTCTCCTCTCATTCAATGACAGTTTGTTCTCAATTAGATAGCTTTGTAAAAATGTAAAGCCTTTTTTAAGAGAATTCTCCGCCACCGTCTGGGGAAGGCTTTATATTATCTAAAAGATGGCACCCTATGCCATCATTCCGATGTTTCACTTTTCTCCTCTCCTTGTGACTGTCTTTCTATTCTCATTTAAACTTCTCAATGACTTGCTTGAGTGGTTAAGTAGAAACTAACTAGCTTAGAAATCTCCCTAGATATCTAAAATCTTATTTAGCCTATATAGCCTATCGTCTACCGGCACAGATTAATCTAAATGTCACTATGTCCATACAATGGAACACTTCTTACATCATGAGAGTACACAACTGGTTAAACACAGCAGTAGTGATGCATTAAGCAGGCAGCAGATGGCACTGTGTTGTAGGTCTTACAAATGTCTTGGCTCACAAGTTGTGGACAGTCCGTGCTTCTCTATTGTAGTCATAACCCTCTCTGAGTAAATTTTTTAAGATTATATTGTCTACAACATGATTGCCACATGACATTTTTTTTTTTTTTTTTTTTTTTTTTGCATTCGTTAGTAATGATGCACCGATTTCTAATTGTGAGGTAAAAATCGGAATAAAATATATAGTTGACTGGACACCAATTGGTATGCAAAAGTATTTGTCAAAGTGATCTGTTCTCTGAATTCTAAGGAACCGTAATAGACTACAAATCGAGATTGCCTAAAATGTCCATCATTCCTTATCAACATTTTAAAGTATTTTCAAGTGGGGTCCTGCATTTCACAGATATGTAATTTCACTAAACCAATTCTGCCTTCAGAAGAAACAATTCTCCCCAAAAAACTGGTTCAATTCAGGCTACTCTATTATCATAATCTCTTAAAAGTTGTGCTTTCAAAGGGCCTGTGGTGTAAGGGTAAGTGTGACGTGCTTTGGACCGCCACCACTTCGTGGCCTCTCTTGGCCTCTCGTGCCTAACAGGGGAGTAGTGTGGGTGGCTGGGTATAGGTGAGGGTGGTGCATAGCTAATAGGCACAGAGGGGACCAAACCAAGGGGGGGATCGACCACGGTCGGTCGGTCGGTCGCGTTCTCTTCTCCTGTTCTCAGAGGGAGCCCCCCAACAGAGCCTGCTTCACTGTAAAGTACCGCCTTTTGTTGTCCATTTGTTTACCTTGCTTCCCCAAGTCCCCGGCGGCAGGACAATGACGCCTACAGCAACAGCTCATTCAATGCTCCTTCGGCTCCTTTATCCTCGGCCTCTGAACACTGGTTACCTCAGAGCCTCAGAAGAGTGAATGATTAAGAACCCAACAGGCTATCTTACAGCTCACAGGCACAAAGGCACTCCACTTATCCAATAAAAAAAAGTGTTCCACACCAACTGACGTCCGTCAAACTGATGGTTCTGGTGAATTTGGCCAATGTGGCTAGTTCCCAAAGTTTGTTGTTATCCCGACTGAAAGAAGAGCTACCTTGCATGATGTTGTTTCTGTTGTTGTTGGTGGTAGAGGTGGTGGAAGTATAGGTGGTAGTGGTAGTGGAGATGGTAGTGGTAGTGGAGGTGGTGGAGGTGGTGGTGGTGGTGGAGGTGGTAGTGGAAGTGGTAGTGGAGGTGGAGGTGGTAGTGGAGGTGGAGGTGGTAGTAGTGTAGGTGGTAGTGGTAGTGGAGGTGGTAGTGGTAGTGTAGGTGGAGGTGGTAGTGGTAGTGTAGGTGGTAGTGGTAGTAGTGGAGGTGGTAGTGGAGGTGGTAGTAGTGGAGTTGGTAGTAGTGGAGGTGGTGGAGGTGGCAGTGGTAGTGGAGGTGGTATTAGTGGAGGTGGTAGTGGTGGAGGTGGTAGTGGTTGTGGAGGTGGTAGTGGTAGTGGTGGTGGTAGTGGTGGTGGAGGTGGTAGTGGTAGTGGTGGTGGTAGTGGTGGTGGAGGTGGTAGTGGTAGTGGAGGTGGTAGTGGTGGAGGTGGTAGTGGTGGTAGTGGAGGTGGTAGTGGAGGTGGTAGTAGTGGAGTTGGTAGTAGTGGAGGTGGTGGAGGTGGCAGTAGTAGTGGAGGTGGTAGTGGTGGTAGTGGAGGTGGTAGTGGTAGTGGAGGTGGTAGTGGAGGTGGTAGTGGTGGAGGTGGTAGTGGTGGTAGTGGAGGTGGTAGTGGAGGTGGTAGTAGTGGAGGTGGAAGTGAAGGTGGTAGTGGTGGAGGTGGTAGTGGAGGTGGTGGAGGTCGTGGTGGAGGTGGTAGTGGTGGTGGAGGTGGTGGTGGTGGTAGTGGAGGTGGTGGTGGTGGTGGAGGTGGTGGTGGTGGAGGTCGTGGTGGAGGTGGTAGTGGAGGTGGTAGTAGTGGAGGTGGTAGTGGTGGTGGAGGTGGAGGTGGTAGTGGTGGTGGTAGTGGAGGTGGAGGTGGAGGTGGTAGTAGTGGATGTGGTGGAGGTGGTAGTGGTGGTGGAGGTGGTGGAGGTGGTAGTAGTGGAGGTGGTGGAGGTGGTGGTGGTGGAGGTGGTAGTGGAGGTGGTAGTAGTGGAGGTGGTAGTGGTGGTGGAGGTGGTAGTGGTAGTGGAGGTGGTGGAGGTGGTAGTAGTGGTAGTGGAGGTGGTAGTGGAGGTGGTAGTAGTGGAGGTGGTGGTGGTGGAGGTGGAGGTGGTAGTGGTGGTAGTGGTAGTGGAGGTGGTAGTGGTGGTGGTGGAGATGGCAGTGGAGGTGGAGGTGGTAGTGGAGGTGGTAGTGGAGGTGGTGGTATCTCATCAATAAAAACTATGTACACTTTCACTTGTGTACTTGTGTACTCTCACGTATAATTCTCCTAGGGAAGACGAAAAGCTTTTTTTTTGGTATGGTGTCGGTGGGAACATGGGGTGACTGGGGTAAAGCTGGTGGGGTATCTGGGAGTGAAGGGAGGTTTGGGAACAGACAGGCCTTCTATACCAGCTGCATGGTAGATACACCGCCCATTCTTCCCCGTTCCCCTCTCGGCTACAAAAGATAAAAGCCACATCCTGCTGGGTGGCAAAGACACCAGGTGACCGTAGCAACCTGAAGGGTTAGTCAAGTGCTCCCTAATGTGTAAAACCATACCACGCTGTATAGGGACCATTTAAGGGAGGTTTTAAGGGGGAGGAGTGGGTTGGAGTGGGGTCTTCTCCCTTGTTTTTAACCCGGACCACATAATCTTTGCCTCTGAGTTAGGGACAATAGAATGGGTTTGAAGGTGGCACCACACTGGCCAACTCTTAAGAAGGGGCCAGGCACTCTGGGCTAGTAGTGCACTCGGTTCAGGTTACCTAAGAGGAATAGGACATCTTTAATGAATGGCTGTTGGCCTCACAGGAAACATTGCCCCTCCTCTATTCTGTTTTTTGACAGTCCAATTAGTGAACAGTGGACACCTCTTGGCTATAGAGTGGGGTAAGCATGAATATTTATTTAGGGGGGAAATAATTGGTTGCTGTGGCTGCCTCTCACAGCTAGGCTACTGCTCACAGCCTGCTAGCAAGTCGATGGCCTCCAAAGTACAAACACATCTTAGACCAAAAAGAAGTGTAATTTTGAACATGTCCTCAAAGATGTATAGTTTTGTGTAGTCTGCTAGCTAGAATTTCTCATTTAGCCTACAGCTAGCAGATATGGTTAGCATAGCACTTGCTATAGTTGGCTAGATACCTGCCTTTATCTTTGGTTTTCTTCAATCTATGAAGTGTTGTTCGTAAGTTCATGAGCTCTCATGCCTTATCAAGATAACTGACATAATTATTTATAGTTCATCATTGTTGCTGATCACAAAATATCCATATAATGCAACCTTTTTACAGTTCATATCTAAAACTCTGATGTCCTATTTAAAGAGTTCAACAGCTATTTTCACAGCCGCTATAAAATGTAACTAGTGTCCTTAGAATCCAGAATTATTCCATGTTTCTACTGACACAAAATATGAATTTGTAATTGTTCTAGGAGAGAAATGGGGCACATTTTGTTGTTCTCCATATTATTTTTCTTGGCTTCACTGTTGGTTTACAATCATTGTAACCAAGGCCCTAAATAAATAAATACAAATCATTGGAGAACTGGCGCTAACAATTTAAAAAGTTAGGAGCAAAACATAAAATCTAGGAGCATCAGAAGATATACAGTACCAGTCAGAAGTTTGGACACACCTACTCATTCAAGAGTTTTTCTTTATTTTTACTTTTTTCTATATTGCAGAATAATAGCGAAGACATCAAAACTGTGAAATAACACATATGGAATCATGGAGTATACAAAAAAGTGTTATACAATACAAATACATTTGAGATTTGAGATTTTTCAAAGTAGCCACCCTTTGCTTTGATGACAGCTTTGCACACTCTTGGCATTCTCTCAACTAGCTTCATGAGGAATGCTTTTCCAACAGTCTTGAAGGAGTTCCTGTTACGCCTGTCGTAGGAAGGCATGGACCAAAGCGCAGCGTGGTAAGTGTTCATGATTTTTATTTATCAAAACACTCTAACAAAATAACAACGTGAAAGACGAACAGTTCTGTAAAGGCAAATAAACTATACAGAAAACAACTACCCACAAAACACAGGTGGGTAAAAGGCTGCCTAAGTATGATTCCCAATCAGAGGCAACAATAGACAGCTGCCTCTGATTGGCAACCACACTCAGCCAAAAACAAAGAAATAGAAAACATAGAAATAAAGAAACTAGAATGCCCACCCTAGTCACACCCTGGCCTAACCAAAATAGAGAATAAAAACCTCTCTTTGGCCAGGGTGGGACAGTTCCCACATATTCTGAGCACTTGTTGACTGCTTTTCCTTTACTCTGCCATCCAACTCATCCCAAACCATCTCAATTGGGTTGAGGTTAGGTGATTGTGGAGGCCAGGTCATCTGATGCAGCACTCCATCACTCTCCTTCTTGGTAAAACAGCCCTTACACCGCCCGGAATTGTGTGTTATTGTCCTGTTGAAAAACAAAGTATAGTCCCACTAAGCGCAAACCAGATGGGATGGCGTATCCCTGCTGAATGCTGTGGTAGCCATACTGTCTAAGTGTGCCTTGAATTCTAAATGAATCACTGACAGTGTCACCCGCAAAGCACCCACACACCATCACAACTCCTCCTCCATGCCTCACGATGGGAACCACTGTGAAGCATGGAGATCATCCAAGTAAGTCTCTTCTACTTATTGGTGTCCTTAAGTAGTGGTTTCTTTGCAGTAATTCGACCATGAAGGCCTGATTCATGCAGTCTTCTCTGAACAGTTGATGTGTCTGTTACTTGAACTCTGTGAAGCATTTATTTGGGTTGCAATTTCTGAGGCTGGTAACTGTAATGAACTTATCCTCTGCAGCAGAGGTAACTCTGGGTCTTCCTTTCCTGTGGCGGTCCTCATGAGAGCCAGTTTTATCATAGCGCTTCATGGTTTTTGCGACTGCACTTGAAGAAATGTTCTTGAAATGTTCCGTATTGACTGACCTTCATATCTTAAAGTAATGATGGACTGTTGTTTCTCTTTGTTTATTTGAGCTGTTCTTGCCATAATATGGACTTGGTCTTTTACCAAATAGGTATATCTTCTGTATACTCCCCCTACCCTGTCACAACACAACTGATTGGCTCAAACGCATTAAGAAGGAAAGACATTCCACAAATTAACTTTTAAGCAGGCACACCTGTTAATTGAAATGCATCCCAGGTGACTACCTCATGAAGCTGGTTGAGAGAATGCCAATAGTAAGGCTGTCATCACAAGGTAAAGGGTGGCTACTTTGAAGAATCTCAAATGTAAAATATATTATGATTTGTTTAACACTTTTTTGCTTGCTGCATGATTCCATATGTGTTATTTCACCGTTTTGATGTCTTCACTATTATTCTACAATGTAGAAAATAGTAAAAATAAAGAAAAACCCAGGAATAAGCAGGTGTGTCCAAACTTTTGACTGGTACTGTATATTTCTTAATTGATTGAGACATAGAGTATTGGACCTACATATATGAACACTTTCTAGCTACTTTTGAAGCACATGTTGTGTTCTAGAAACTATTATTTAACCCTGTAAAGACAATTGTTTATTGTAAAAATCTAAAATGTTGATACAAATACCTGTCATTGATATTACAAATTAATTTGTGGAATATTATGTTTCTATATTGTGTAAAACCACTACCTATAGAGATCTATTACATAGAAAATTCTACTCTGTCTCTTTAAGAGCGCCAAGTTTTTGAGTGAAGAAGCTATCCTTTTTACTTTATTTCTGTGCTGCCAGCTGTTTAGATATACTGGTAAAGTTACCATGTTGTTAGCTAACTTAGCTAGCTAATGAGGTAACATGACTGAGGTTTAGATATACTGGTAAAGTTACCATGTTGTTAGCTAGCTAGCTAATGAGGTAACATGACTGAGGTTTAGATATACTGGTAAAGTTACCATGTTGTTAGCTAGCTAGCTAATGAGGTAACATAACTGAGGTTTAGATATACTGGTAAAGTTACCATGTTGTTAGCTAGCTAGCTAATGAGGTAACATAACTGAGGTTTAGATATACTGGTAAAGTTACCATGTTGTTAGCTAGCTAATGAGGTAACATGACTGAGGTTTAGATATACTGGTAAAGTTACCATGTTGTTAGCTAGCTAGCTAATGAGGTAACATGCCTGAGGTTTAGATATACTGGTAAAGATACCAGGTTAACATGACTGAACAAGGTGTAAGCAAATGTCTGCGAGTGGTTTGTTTTGGAACGACCCACAACATAATTTATGAATAAGGGCCTAAAAACAAACGTTTTGGTCAACCAGCCAGTCATGTTACCTCATTAGCTAGCTAGCTAACAGGCAGGTAGATCTACCAGACACTCAGAATTCTTACCAGCCAATACATTTAATAATAATACCCCCACCCAGGTTTCTACTCTCGAAATAATGCTTGTTTTATTAGAAAAACAACCAGATTGGATGTTTTAAGTCCACAACAATGCTTAAACCACATGAAGAAACCACTTTTGAGGTCTGGGGAAGAAAATACAAAATGTATTTTGGAGGGTAAAGTTGCCCTTTAATTAAAATGGACACCACAACAGAGTGTTTCTGTACCGCATGCTCAATAGCAGAGTTTGCAAAAACAAACACCACCCAATTAATACAAATCATCATTGATATCATGTCATTCTTCCCGCTAAGCCTTCTTTGCAGTTATCATTTCATTTGGAAGGTTTTATGGGAAAGCCTTGAGAAATAACTGTTTTGGCGTCACTAACTGGCGACACAAAGTAGCAGACAGGCGTTCCCATGCTATTACATCTTCAGAAAGATGCACGAAATACAAATCCCTAATTAATTATTTAATTTTCTTTATATGTAGGCTTTGGATTGAACAAATCTGCCTTGGTTTTTTTTTTCTTCTCCAGGGCACTTGGAAACAACTGCACAGCAAAGCCTATTATTACAACAATTAGCATTTGGGTATTTATTTTTTCCTGATTGCAACTGGTGCTGCCAAAATACATTTTCAGGTCGCACAGCAAAATATCTAGGAGCATATGCAACCAAAATGTTGCACTTTAGAGCCCTGAAAGTGTTGTTTTATGACAGTCATTATAACGGACACTAGAATGGACCCTTCTCCTTTTAGTTTGGGATCCTGAGTGGCCCAGTGGTCTAAAGCACTGCATCTCAGTGCAAGAGTCCCTGGTTTGACTCCAGGTTGCATCACATCCGGCCGTGATTGGGGAGTCCAATAGGGCGGCGCACAATTGGCCCAGCGTCGGCCAAAGGGTAGGCAGTCACTGTAAATAAGAATTTGTTCTTAACTGTCTTGCCATGTTAAATAAAGGCTAACAAAAACAAATTGTCCATACAACATTTCTGGTCTTTGTCATCCCACTAGTTGTGCTAGCTATTGTATACAGTTCATTTACAATTCATCAACATGTTCTATTGAGTTCTGACAAGAACTATGTCAACAAACCAAACCTTTATCAGTAATGTAACCCTTTGGTATTCTTTCCAGCATGGATTCAATTAACTGTATTACCTCAGCCTTCTTGAGTTATTCTGTTTCATGATTTCAGTGTATCTTTTGAACTCTCTACTTATTCAGTAATAAAGCCACCATTTAGGTACATCTTTAAGAATATGCGTCTGGAATCTGGATGGCATAGAAAGATGACCCTTCCTCTTCCAGGTCATTTCCCCCTGCCGTATTGACATCCTCCTCACCTCCCTCTGCTCTGTACTGTATTTCACTGTGAAAGAGGAGAGTCCTGCCTGGCCTGGCTGGGGATATTAGTCCGTTTGGTAATCATTCTATTGTCAGGCTGATAGCGACAGCCTATCTGCTACCTCATCCCACTGACAGGTCCTCAGGAGCCATGATGGATGCCCAGTGGCCCAGTGGCCCTACTTAAACCAACCCACCACTACTGCTACTGCTGCTGGATCAACGTCAGACCAAAGGCCCACTGGAGTCAGTGATCAATGATCTCCTCTGGTCCTCTGATAATGAGAAACAGGAAGCGGGAGGATCTGTGGATCTGAGGATATGCCAGAGAAGCATTACGTCAAGTGTTGGAGTGGGCCGCTGCTGCCCATGCATCCACGCATAAGAAAGGGAGAGCAGTGATTGGTCAACAGGACTAGTTGATCATTTATCTGGCATACTCTGGAGAGTTGGAATGTCAGTTTGTGACAGCTGAAGCGTGACACACAGCCCACAACGATGTAATGCTCTCCTGGTCCTTGTTTCCCCCAGGCTCTTTAATATGCATATAACAGAAAATTACTAATGTTTTCAAGGATTCTTGTCATGGATGGGAGTACCTTTAAAATGTTTTCTACGGTTACATTGTGATTATCATTAGGTAGCATGTTCAATGTTTTGTTTCATTTTTTTCATCTTGCTGTTTCTGTCTGTCTGTCTGTCCGTCCGTCCGTCCGTCCGTCTGTCTTTCTTTCTCCAGATGTATTGAATCCCACCAAAGGAATCTTCCAGATTAACTTTCATGCTCTGCCTCAATACATATATTTTTTGAAGCATCAAGAACTAACAAAAAGTCTCCCCTATTGAACAGATACCCCTCTACCCACCCCACCCTGCAGCACCCCTACCCACCCCACCCTGCAGCACCGCCACCCCTACCCACCCCACCCTGCAGCACCCCTACCCTCCCCACCCCGCAGCACCCCTACCCACCCCACCCTGCAGCACCGCCACCCCTACCCACCCCACCCTGCAGCACCGCCACCCCTACCCACCCCATCCTGCAGCACCCCTACCCACCCCACCCTGCTGCACCGCCACCCCTACCCACCCCACACTGCAGCACCGCCACCACCTACCCACCCCACCCTGCAGCACCGCCACCCCTACCCACCCCACCCTGCAGCACCGCCACCCCCTACCCACCCCACCCTGCAGCACCGCCACCCCTACCCACCCCACCCTGCAGCACCCCCACAACCTAACCACCCCACCATGCAGCACCCCCACCCCACTTGCAGCACCCCCACCCCACCCTGCAGCACCCCCATCCCACCCTGCAGCACCCCCACCCTGCAGCACCCCCACCCCCTACCCACCCCACCCTACAGCACCCCTACCCACCCCACCCTGCAGCACCCCCACCTATCTACCCACCCCACTCTGCAGCACCACCCCCCCTACCCACCCCACCCTGCAGCACCCCCACCCCCTACCGACCCCACCCTGCAGCGTGCCCCTTTGCACCCGTCCCCCTCCGTCTTGACAGCATCACAGAACTCGTAATTATTGCCGATTTCCAGCTCACCCTGGAACTAATGTGATAAAATCTATGAAAAAGACAAGGTGCACAAAGAGTAGCCCAGGGCAGGCCAGGCCGGCCAGGCTAGTCAGAGCCAGAGGTCTAAGCCAAGGCAACAAGTGCCTTTTGAGAGCTAACAGGATTTTCAGGGGGCTTGCATTGATCTCCTGCTTGGCTCTTTCAGGGAGGCTTTTGGCTGCCAGGCGGCACACTTCTGCAGCCCCCCACATCCCATACCCTTCCCACCTCAGAGCCACCCTTGTTCTGTCCTGTGTGCACAGTGGGGGGCCCCAAACCCAAAGATGGACGGAGGGAGCAGATGAGTTGGGTTTAGAAGTTACCGCTACAGGTAATAATACTAAGTCCCCATTCCAAGTCCCCAAGGTGGGGGGGAAGTGGGAACGGAGTGGGTGACATTAGGATAGGAGTACAGGGGATGAGGGAACGGAGTGGGTGACATTAGGATAGGAGTACAGGGGATGAGGGAACGGAGTGGGTGACATTAGGATAGGAGTACAGGGGGAGTGTGAACGGAGTGGGTGACATTAGGATAGGAGTACAGGGGATGAGGGAACGGAGTGGGTGACATTAGGATAGGAGTACAGGGGATGAGGGAACGGAGTGGGTGACATTAGGATAGGAGTACAGGGGATGAGGGAACAGAGTGGGTGACATTAGGATAGGAGTACAGGGGATGAGGGAACAGAGTGGGTGACATTAGGATAGGAGTACAGGGGGAGTGTGAACGGAGTGGGTGACATTAGGATAGGAGTACAGGGGATGAGGGAACGAAGTGGGTGACATTAGGATAGGAGTACAGGGAATGAGGGAACGGAGTGGGTGACATTAGGATAGGAGTACAGGGGATGAGGGAACGGAGTGGGTGACATTAGGATAGGAGTACAGGGGATGAGGGAACGGAGTGGGTGACATTAGGATAGGAGTACAGGGGGAGTGTGAACGGAGTGGGTGACATTAGGATAGGAGTACAGGGGATGAGGGAACGGAGTGGGTGACATTATGATAGGAGTACAGGGGATGAGGGAACAGAGTGGGTGACATTAGGATAGGAGTACAGGGGATGAGGGAACGGAGTGGGTGACATTAGGATAGGAGTACAGGGGATGAGGGAACGGAGTGGGTGACATTAGGATAGGAGTACAGGGGATGAGGGAACGGAGTGGGTGACATTAGGATAGGAGTACAGGGGATGAGGGAACGGAGTGGGTGACATTAGGATAGGAGTACAGGGGGAGTGTGAACGGAGTGGGTGACATTAGGATAGGAGTACAGGGGATGAGGGAACGGAGTGGGTGACATTATGATAGGAGTACAGGGGATGAGGGAACAGAGTGGGTGACATTAGGATAGGAGTACAGGGGATGAGGGAACGGAGTGGGTGACATTAGGATAGGAGTACAGGGGATGAGGGAACGGAGTGGGTGACATTAGGATAGGAGTACAGGGGATGAGGGAACGGAGTGGGTGACATTAGAATAGGAGTACAGGGGAAGAGGGAACGGAGTGGGTGACATTAGGGGAAGTGGTGCCTGTTCTCTCCTGGATTGCAGGTGGGTCTGCGTGGCTACTTGTCATCAGCTGGGACATTTTAGGAAAAACAAATAGAATTGATCTGAATTAATTTGTATCAAAAAGATGCAGATCATGGGAGATAAACAAGATCGTTGAACTGGTATCAGTTGTAGGTTGCCCAATTTTTTTTTTCTTCTCACAATGACACAAATTATTTGAAAATTAAAATCTAGAAATGTTCACGATGCTCAAAATGAGATTACTGTGCAATTGGAAGAACGTGAGCCAATCAGAATGGTATAAATAAAGATATTGAATTTAAGATAGCACAAAGATTAAACTAAAATGGAAAAGTTTATTGCAGTCGTCAAGCTTGGGCTAAATCTCTGAGAGTAAGCTGATACACCACAGCAGTAGAGGTCACAGAACCGTGACTACTGCCAGTTGTTGAGGCGCTCTCTGACCCTGGAGGGGAGGGGTGGATAAGGGGGGGGGGGTATTTTCTTATACCACCAAGAATTAGGGACCAAATCTGAAGACTGTACTTTTCATGACCAACACACTATCCACAATTACTGTTTGGACTATAGCCACCCATTGCCATGTCTATTGTTATGATGGCTAGGTATTGAGGAGCTTGCGGAGTGCAGCCTTAGGAGCGTTCTGCAGTGAGGGGCTCTCTTTGTGTTGGTAGTTGGACATGGACAGAAACAGCTCCAGGCTACAGGACCTGATGTGAGTGAGGGTGGGCCAATCTGACAGGCAACACTTTGAGCCTCTCTGTGAGGGAGGAAGGGGAGGAGGAGGGGGACTGGGCCAGGGGGTTCCGTCAGGCGATCTTCAAGTGGCGAAGCTTTTCAAAGCTTTGTTATCCACTTTGGGATGCCCCTTGTGACCCCTGTGTGGACGTGCTCATAGCTTTGCAAGGAAATGGAGAGGGGCCTCGGGTGGGCTGTATTGTGGAGGGAGGGAAGCAGAGTTCAAACGCACATGAGCGCCATTCCCCAAGGAGCTGTCGAGGGTGAGGGCGAGGTACAAAGGTGAACCAGGGAAGATGTTGTTGGACGCATGAGAGGGCTGGAGGAACCAGGAAGATTTGATGTCCACAGACGACCTCCTTGTTTTGCAAGTCTGTAATACACTGTTTCCATTCACCCCTTTGCCTCTTTGTGCTATGTATCCTTGAGGTAAAGAAACCGTTCTTGGAGCAGTAGTACTGTTGTAACAAAGATAATTTTATACCGATCAAGCTTTGTACTCCACAACAAACACTTCAAACCATTTCAATGAAAACTTCTTATTAAAAACACTCTCTCTCTCTCTCTCTCTCTCTCTCTCTCTCTCTCTCTCTCTCTCTCTCTCTCTCTCTCTCTCTCTCTCTCTCTCTCTCTCTCTCTCTCTCTCTCTCTCTCTCTCTCTCATTGTTGAAATCCTATTGCATACTATAGAGGTTAATGAGATGGCCTGTGGATCATGTCTGTCTGTCTGTCTGCCTTCTGCTAACAATGTGATTGATGCAGCTCCAGTTGAGTGAGTCTCCCAGCCAGGGAGAAGCAGGTGCTACACATTATCCAAGATGTGCCAATGCAAATAACTGTACAAATCCACAAATTCACCAAGCCCAATCCACTATGTTCAGTAAAGAGATCATGACAAATAAAGTTGGAAGAATTGGTCAGTTTACAACATCTTTGGCAGGTGTGAGGAGTATTACAGCCAAGACTGATGGCTATAGATTCCGAAATATCTTTGAAGATTAGGACTCAATCAAAATGTCACCAAATGTGCACAGTGCTGACTGTATCATTTAATATAGAGACAGTGGAAGTGTGGGTCTCACCCCAATACCACTGTTGTCACTCGTCTCGGCCTGCAACGCTGCACGGGATCCCTCACTCGTCTCGGCCTGCAGCGCTGCACGGGATCCCTCACTCGTCTCGGCCTGCAGCACTGCACGGGGTCCCTCACTTGTCTCGGCCTGCAGCGCTGCACGGGATCCCTCACTCTTCTCGGCCTGCAGCACTGCACGGGATCCCTCACTCGTCTCGGCCTGCAACGCTGCACGGGACCCCTCACTCGTCTCGGCCTGCAACGCTGCACGGGACCCCTCACTCGTCTCGGCCTGCAACGCTGCACGGGACCCCTCACTCGTCTCGGCCTGCAACGCTGCACGGGACCCCTCACTCGTCTCGGCCTGCAACGCTGCACGGGACCCCTCACTCGTCTCGGCCTGCAACGCTGCACGGGACCCCTCACTCGTCTCGGCCTGCAACGCTGCACGGGACCCCTCACTCGTCTCGGCCTGCAACGCTGCACGGGACCCCTCACTCGTCTCGGCCTGCAACGCTGCACGGGATCCCTCACTCGTCTCGGCCTGCAACGCTGCACGGGATCCCTCACTCGTCTCGGCCTGCAGCGCTGCACGGGATCCCTCACTCGTCACGGCCTGCAGCATTGCACGGGACCCCTCACTCGTCTCGGCCTGCAGCGCTGCACGGGATCCCTCACTCGTCTCGGCCTGCAGCGCTGCACGGGATCCCTTACTCTTCTCAGCCTGCAGCGCTGCACGGGATCCCTCACTCTTCTCAGCCTGCAGCACTGCACGGGACCCCTCACTCTTCTCAGCCTGCAGCACTGCACGGGATCCCTCACTCTTCTCAGCCTGCAGCACTGCACGGGATCCCTCACTCTTCTCAGCCTGCAGCACTGCACGGGATCCCTCACTCTTCTCAGCCTGCAACGCTGCACGGGACCCCTCACTCGTCTCGGCCTGCAACGCTGCACGGGACCCCTCACTCTTCTCGGCCTGCAACGCTGCACGGGATCCCTCACTCGTCTCGGCCTGCAACGCTGCACGGGACCCCTCACTCTTCTCGGCCTGCAACGCTGCACGGGACCCCTCACTCTTCTCGGCCTGCAACGCTGCACAGGATCCCTCACTCGTCTCGGACGAGTGACTGATCCGTTGTTGTCTCACGTGCCCGGTGGCGGTCTCAGCTATTGACACGAGATGTACTCAGATGGAGAATGGGACTCCACGATGATTCAAGTTCATTAATTGCGCTGCCTCCAAGACCAACATGTGGGTCGATAGTTTGTTTGTTGTCAGTGTATGATCAAAGATTAGCAATATGACAATATCTTTAGTAGCTGTATTTCAAGATTAAGCAACAAAAAAAAAGATATACCTTCCCTGCTTCGTCACAGGTGTTTGACTGAATTACACCACAGTGAAATAGTTGAGCATTCCCCCTCCTCTAGCAGATCAAAATGAGGCTAAATAAATACTATTGTATTGACAATAGAATGCCATTGAATGACAAATCTCCAAACGTGTTTTGTGTAAATTATTTTTCAGAAGCTTTTTTGGATGCGGTATAGGTGCGTTATTAGCAACATTAGTTGTTCAATGTGATTATAGTGCATGAGTTCACACAAACACACACACACACACACACACACACACACACACACACACACTCGGAAACGTATTCTCACATTTCTTTGAGTGTTAGATATTTCAACCAACCATTCACAGATCTAGTTTATACTTCTCCTTTTACATCATTTCTTTCTTTTCTCAAAAGCACTTATTTTTTTTTGGAGTGTTGTTAACATGAATGGGCAACGACAACAGTATAGAAACAGTGAAAAAGCTATTAACAGACAATTTTTTCCTCTCTCTTTGTTATAATTTCTTTCTGTCTCTCTCCAAGTGCTCCTCAACATTCACCCGGGACACACAAACAAATGCAAAGGACTGTGAAAAACTTTCCATAATGTAACTTGGAGCCGTGTTTGAGAGATGGTCTGAATAGACTCTAGAAGAAACCCTAATTAATCTAAGTGCAGACCGAATGGGCCCACTTGGAAGTTTTTCACTCCTTTATCCCAAGGACAAGAAAGAAAAAAGATCAAGACTTCTTTTCTGCCCAGAGAGAGAGAGAGAGAGAGAGAGAGAGAGAGAAGAGGGCCGGATCCGCCTCCGTCTCATTCAGACCTCAGTGTTAACATTACCGACCACTATGTTAGCTCTGTCTACCCCATTGGTGAGGAGAAAGAAAATTGATCCATTTCTTTTTTTGTATTCAGTTTTTTCATGCAAAAAAAAAAAATAAAGATCAGAGAGAAGGTGAAAAAATATATATAGCAAAATTGTACAATTATTTTGGGCCTATACGTTTTAAGTAGCAGTTGAGAAGCCTGGTTCTAGAGTTGTCAGGTGCTGGGGTGGCGAGGGGAGAACAATGGGTCTGTGAGAAGCAGAAGGCCTGAGATGAATGCTCTGGGTAAATCAGTAATGGACCTAAAGGGCATACGCCTGTGGGGAATTTGCTGGCTTATAAAAGAGCTTTAAGAGGCCTTCATTCATATGGGCCCAAAGAGATTTGAATTGCCCCCTTCACAATCACTTGAAAGGCCGAGCTCAGGGTGTTCCGAAACAAAGTGGAAATCAGGCCGCCCTTCAATGGCTCTAATAAGCTTTTAACTATTTTACATTATGGCGTTAGCCTTCTTTTCCTCTTCATCCAGCAGCATTGTTTGGCCCCACCGTGCAGTAGACCCAACTTACATGTCTGATTTATACTTGTCTTCATGGTGAATTTAAACTTTTCAAAAAAATAAACTAAAAGAGAGATCCAAATGAATGGAGGATTCAGCTGTATTGTGTGAGCTGGAAAACGGGCCTCCTCATTCAACCAGCAACAGGGAGCCAGCGACTGTAGAAAGTGACAACTGTTACAAAGAATAGGAAATGTTTATTGTACTGCAATGCTGCTGAAATTATTTTTATGCAACATTGCACCTTTAAAAATTGTACTCTTCGAAGCGTACGAAAATATGATATACTTTTTTTAATTTCGTTTTTTTTTATTTAAATTTTCTCTCAAATAATTCCAGAAAGTCAACATGAGCTGTAGATGAACTCTCTTCTTCACTTAACTTGTTCTTCTACGGACAGGATATTGACAAACGCTACATCTAAAGACTAAATACATTTAAATATCCCACTGATTATGGATGGATAATCAACGTCAATGCACAACACAGGAGACATAAAAGTAGCATTCTAGAAAGGTGGCTATTGCAGTAGCTGTTGCCATGGTACTGTTTATTGCCCTGGAAATTGCCTCTTCTCTTCAAACTACAGAGGTCAGGGGTTCAGCTGCAGCCCCACTGAACGCAGCACCCTAAATATCCCTACGCTGTAGTGGTGTCCTAGTTCAGCTGCAGCCCCACTGAACACAGCACCCTAAATATCCCTACGCTGTAGTGGTGTCCTAGTTCAGCTGCAGCCCCACTGAACACAGCACCCTAAATATCCCTACGCTGTAGTGGTGTTCTAGTTCAGCTGCAGCCCCACTGAACGCAGCACCCTAAATATCCCTACGCTGTAGTGGTGTCCTAGTTCAGCTCAGCCCCACTGAACGCAGCACCCTAAATATCCCTACGCTGTAGTGGTGTCCTAGTTCAGCTGCAGCCCCACTGAACACAGCACCCTAAATATCCCTACGCTGTAGTGGTGTTCTAGTTCAGCTGCAGCCCCACTGAACGCAGCACCCTAAATATCCGTACGCTGTAGTGGTGTCCTAGTTCAGCTCAGCCCCACTGAACGCAGCACCCTAAATATCCCTACGCTGTAGTGGTGTCCTAGTTCAGCTCAGCCCCACTGAACACAGCACCCTAAATATCCCTACGCTGTAGTGGTGTTCTAGTTCAGCTGCAGCCCCACTGAACGCAGCACCCTAAATATCCCTACGCTGTAGTGGTGTCCTAGTTCAGCTCAGCCCCACTGAACGCAGCACCCTAAATATCCCTACTCTGTAGTGGTGTCCTAGTTCAGCTCAGCCCCACTGAACGCAGCACCCTAAATATCCCTACGCTGTAGTGGTGTCCTAGTTCAGCTCAGCCCCACTGAACGCAGCACCCTAAATATCCCTACGCTGTAGTGGTGTCCTAGTTCAGCTCAGCCCCACTGAACGCAGCACCCTAAATATCCCTACGCTGTAGTGGTGTCCTAGTTCAGCTCAGCCCCACTGAACGCAGCACCCTAAATATCCCTACGCTGTAGTGGTGTCCTAGTTCAGCTCAGCCCCACTGAACGCAGCACCCTAAATATCCCTACGCTGTAGTGGTGTCCTAGTTCAGCTCAGCCCCACTGAACGCAGCACCCTAAATATCCCTACGCTGTAGTGGTGTCCTAGTTCAGCTCAGCCCCACTGAACGCAGCACCCTAAATATCCCTACTCTGTAGTGGTGTCCTAGTTCAGCTCAGCTCAGGAGGGTTGGTAGGAGAGAAATGTAAGGGGGAAGGAGAGGGGTGGGGGCACACACAGCCAGAGTCCTCGCCCTCTGCTTGACACTTGTGAAACGTGGGGTTTCTGTGGGCCGTGTGGACATTTAGAATTTCATGGTAATTGTTGAAGACAAGGAGGGGGGCCTGCCTTCCTCAGTCCTGATTAAGTTCTCATAAAAACCTCACAGCCTGACCTCAGTAATGGCCCCAGCCCAGACAGTAAAACACACAATAGAAATAGATGGATCTTCCTAGGGCTTCAGGAACTATATACCGCCACCTCAGGTCACAGTTCACCTCAGACCACAGGCCACCTCAGGTCACTGGCCACCTCAGGCAACATGCCACCTTAGGTCACTCGCCACCTCAGACCACAGTCCACCTCAGACCACAGTCCACCTCAGGTCACAGGCCGCCTCAGGTCACTGGCCACCTCGGATCTCAGGCCACCTCACGTCACTGGCCACCTCAGGTCACAGTCCACCTCAGGTCACTCGCCACCTCAGACCACAGGCCACCTCAAGTCACAGGCCACCAGTGTTATTTTTCCCTCCTATTCTCACTTTGACTTGAAAGAAAGCCAATACATTTAGCATTTGTAAATACATTTCTACAAATGCATTGTATTATGCATTATAAAATACAGTACGCAAAGAATGAGGTCTGTATATTCAGAGCACCTCTTTTCCCGGTGTATAATCAATTCTAGCATCCACAGTGGAATTAATAAATGATTAAACAAATATAGAGATTGAATCGGCTTAGTGCAACTATAATGATCTTCTATAATCTGGTGCTTGAGGCGTGGGTACAGGTGCAAGCGCCGGCAGTAAAAGATGGGAGGAGAGGGGAAGAGGTTATCTTCTCGTGATTTGAGAAGAAACATCCCATCTGTTTATCCTGAGTACTGGGATGGAGATCTGGTTTCTCTGATGTTTATCTCTTTGGTCTCTGAGGACCTCCTCTCTTCTCAGGGTGGGGAAGGGAAGGGCAGGGGGTTAGGTTAGACAGACCTCTACTTTGGAGAGGAATAAAACTGAATATGGGCAGCTGGATGGCTAACCTCTTGATTGACACTTTCCTGTGGCTCTGTTCTGCCTCTGTGGACACCTGGTCGCCCCCCGTTTGCCTGCAGAGAAAAGACGTGTTTAAGGGAGGTGGAGGCAGGGTGGGGTGGGGTCGCTCACTCGCTCTGCAGGCATAGGTGACAGTGCGTATCCATTCAGGTAGGTGTACCTCCACCCCTCTATCGTCTTGCCACTCCTTCTCCTTCTCTCTGTCTCTCTCTCGCTCTATCTCCCTGTCTCTCTCTCTCTCTCTCTCTCCCTCTCTGTCTCTGTCTCTGTCTCTCTCTCTCACACACTATCTCTCTCTCTTTCTCTGTCTCTCTCTCTCTCTTTCTCTCTCTCTCTCTCTCTCTCTCTCTCTCTCTCTCTCACACACTATCTCTGTCTCTGTCTCTGTCTCTCTCTCTCTCTCTCACACACACTATCTCGCTCTGTCTCTCTCCAGCCACTCCAGACTAATTAGGCAGCACTTATCATGGTCAAGAGCACTTGTTACCTGGCCTGACACACACTTACCTTCAATGCTAACCACTTACCTTCAAGTGTGTGTGACATCCGTTCCCTAACAATTTGAATTCTGTATTATTCCTGAGCATAATAACAAATTAACAAGATCTTCATTGATTTGATTTCAATGACTTTGAAGCGTATTTTGTAACAATTACATTACAGTACTACATTACATGACAGTACTACATTATATGACAGTACTACATTTCTGTGACTGAAAAGGCAATTCATTTTCTCAGCTATTTTAAACAAAAAGTAAAAAGACTTTAAAAAAATAAGCGTATTAAAAACGCAGCTATGTGTGTATTCGTCTGTATGCAAACACGTGTGTGAGTGCTGTGATTGTGTGTTTAGTGGGAGGGGCATATGGCTGTAGGTGTGTGTTTAGTGGGAGGGGCATACGGCTGTAGGTGTGTGTTTAGTGGGAGGGGCATACGGCTGTAGGTGTGTGTTTAGTGGGAGGGGCATACGGCTGTAGGTGTGTGTTTAGTGGGAGGGGCATATGGCTGTAGGTGTGTGTTTGGGAGCTTATGTTTCAAATGAAGACAAGACATGTTCCCATACTGAGAACAGTCAGTTGGAACAGTCAGGGCCTGGGGCTAGGACCCTCTTTGTCATTGTTTCCGCCCAGTTCTAAAGTGAACATTCTCCCCCTAAATGAGGTTGGCCTTTCTCTACCTCAGGTTATGGGTGGCATATGCCTTATCTAGCATGGTGAACATCTGCACTCACAGTGTGTCTTTCACTACAGCTGAAAGTGTTCCATCTCAAATGACCAGGACATCAGTGTAACTACAGGGACAAGCAATGAAGGTGTTTATGGCATCCCACAAAAAGACCAAATAGAGTAGCTGTCTTCTTAAAAATGATTTTCTGAGGAATAGAGTTATTTTATTAGACCATACAGTTTCTGCATTATGAAGATACAACTGATCAATATTACACTTCACAAGCATGTCAAATAAAAGCCTATTGATATCTAGTCAGTGAGCTCAGTTATCCTGTCTGCTCATTTCACAAAGCGGCCTTATGAAGAGTTCATGTTATAACCAATGTTATGGCATTATAACATCCTTATGAAGAGTTCATGTTATAACCAATGTTATGGCATTATAACATCCTTATGGAGAGTTCATGTTATAACCAATGTTATGGCATTATAACATCCTTATGAAGAGTTCATGTTATAACCAATGTTATGGCATTATAACATCCTTATGGAGAGTTAATGTTATAACCAATGTTATGGCATTATAACATCCTTATGGAGAGTTCATGTTATAACCAATATTATGGCATTATAACATCCTTATGGAGAGTTCATGTTATAACCAATGTTATGGCATTATAACATCCTTATGGAGAGTTCATGTTATAACCAATATTATGGCATTATAACTCAGTGTAACAGTGCCCTCCATCAACTTAACTGCTAGTCTTTATCTCCACCTCAACTGGTATAAAACAGTCATTGACCTATATCCCCTGCCGTAAACAGTGAGAGGTCTAAGAACAGCTAGTCAGAGTGCTTGGAGGAACACAGTCAATAACAGTAGCTCAGAGCAGAGTCTGTGGCATAATGCTCATGTGATAGAAAGCTAGTTATCTTACCTTTTCACTCAGAGGCCAGAGGGAACTAACTTTAGGCTTCTGTTGACAAATTCCTCTCTCTCTCTCACCCTCACACTGTGTGGTTGAAGAACTGATACAGTGGGAAGACAAAAGGATTTCACCCCTTCGTAAAGCTGGCAGTGAAATGTACACTGGAGAGCCTTTGGTTTCATCAGACAAAGCACATAAAATGGGCTTTAAGTTGAGAACAATGTTAAGGAACTTACAATGAGATCAATACTATTCTGATGAAGACCAGCACTTTTTAATCAGACTAATGTCTTGATAGGAGCCTCTCTTCTGACTGTAGTCTTCATTAGAGTACTTCTCGACTCCGTAATAAGAGCATAGTATACTGTAAATCTGGAATAGTTTAATGTGCGAGTACTAGTACTGTTATTTATCATTTGATTGGGACATACTGTATGTATTAGTTCTTATCTTAACGACTCCATAATGATTTATTTATACTGTCAACGTGTTGGCTAAGTATCGCATGCTGTCAAGACAACTAGGTGCTAAGAAAGAGTTTGTGATACTTAGACCTGGTGACAACACCAATTAGACAGAAAATAAGCCTCTATTTTACCAACAAGTCATTAACCCTCCTAATCATCCAGCCAAGCTGCCAGCTAACCTCAGGTCTTCAGGAACCATCCTGGTGATGACAGACTGACAAGGTGTGAGGGGTTAGAGTCTGTCTGATGGGTCCTGATGAGTCCTTAGGGGAGGCTTGCAACCTGGGGATCATTCCCCTCCCTGACCTTGAGGTGGTGTGGGTTGAGACAGACAGGGGTATCTGCATGAGTAGTAGAGGGCAGGTGGAGGGTGTTGTTGTTAGCAAGCTTTAGCTAATCCCTGTGTTTGGGATGAGACTACTGATAGACTTAAACTCACATGATCTTCAAAGAGAGGTGACAACCCAAAACAACCAATCAGGGGAGGAGGGTTGGGCATATTATCTGGATAGGTGTATCCAAAGGTATATTTTAATTAAACCTGATTAGAGTGAATTGATGTATTTGATCAGACCTTTTCAACTGCTTCTGTGCTCCCTGGATATATTGTATACAAAAAATATGTGAGTACTCCATTGTAGTCCTGAGTACACAAGAATCACTTTTTATTCCTATATTGGATTTAATTGCATAATTGTGAATGTAAATATCATGCTATCCTTCTCATCTGTTTATCATGACCTGGATGTTATTGTTCACCGCTACATTGTGACTCACTAGGTGTCCAGTTTAAATGTTCCAGTTGACACTCATTCATCTCTCCCTGTCTGCCCCAAGTGAGCCCATTTCTCCACTCCTCCCTGGGGTGACAGTCCTTAATGCTCTGAGCCAGAGGCCCTTTCCTGGGCAAATACGAGCCTTGGGGGTTGGCAACCTGCTGCTACTACCATCTTGACACAATCAATATGTAATGGCTGTTGTTAAATGATGTATGAAATAGAGGTACCACTAAGTAGACCTAAAACCATCCAGAAATGTCCCTCTGTTGTCTCCAAACATGTATAAAAGCTTCCTTTACAACATTGTTTCGTTCAATAGTTCAAGACAAACCATCTAACACGGTTGAAATATCAAATCATTTCAGAAAATAAGATTGCAGTTGTGTCTTAGAAGTTGAGTAAGCGAGACCAACGTAGCAGACAGAAAAAAGCATACATACTGTGAAAAGGTTTGGTGCTGCAGCACATATCTCTTATTATCTATTCTACTAAGACAACCAGGATGGCTGAAGATCTAGAATGTTAAGATGTGTGATGGCTGAAGATCTAGAATGTTAAGATGTGTGATGGCTGAAGATCTAGAATGTTAAGATGTGTGATGGCTGAAGATCTAGAATGTTAAGATGTGTGATGGCTGAAGAGATAGAATGTTAAGATGTGTGATGGCTGAAGATCTAGAATGTTAAGATGTGTGATGCCTGAAGATCTAGAATGTTAAGATGTGTGATGGCTGAAGATCTAGAATGTTAAGATGTGTGATGCCTGAAGATCTAGAATGTTAAGATGTGTGATGCCTGAAGATCTAGAATGTTAAGATGTGTGATGGCTGAAGGTCTAGAATGTTAAGATGTGTGATGACTGAAGATCTAGAATGTTAAGATGTGTGATGGCTGAAGAGCTAGAATGTTAAGATGTGTGATGGCTGAAGGTCTAGAAAGTGAAGATGTGTGATGGCTGAAGAGCTAGAACGTTAAGATGTGTGATGGCTGAAGAGCTAGAATGTTAATATGTGTGATGGCTGAAGAGCTAGAATGTTAATATGTGTGATGGCTGAAGATCTAGAATGTTAAGATGTGTGATGGCTGAAGATCTAGAAAGTGAAGATGTTTGATGGAGCTTGTAGACCAGAGAGTTCTGTCTCGTTGGGAGGTTAGGTTGTGGGTCTGGTTAGGGATTTCCCTGCCTGACCCTGGTGAAATGTGGCCTTTTGTGCATCTGAAAGAAGAATCGTGGCGTTCATGAAGCCAGCCAAACAGGCAGGGAGGGAGGGAGGGAATAAGAAGAAGAAGAATGTTCAAAGGTGACCATTTTCTACTCAATCTATCTGGGATGAGCTGAAAACCAGAATGGAAATAATTCAGACATGAATCCCCCTTCTCTATCTTTCACATTATGTAACACCATATTCAGGTAAACAACTAATATTGTATAAGGATAAATAGTAATACCAGTGCATACTAAGTTGTTTTTTTGGTTTGATAATGATAATTACAATAGCCTACCAATCCAATTCAAATGTCTTTTGAACTGCATGGGGCTGACTGGTGGCAATTAGCTGGCAGGTGCACGAGCTCTGCATCGGTTAATCCCGGTCGTCCTATTGCTTATGGCCTCGTGCATATGAACAAAGCGCCATATTCATATAGAGTGTACACAATAACACGTCACCACTGATGCAACGCATTAACCCATTATTATAGAACACAACCGAGAAACAGGTGGCATTGCATTACACACAGTAGTCCAACTAACTAGACACGAATCTACAGAAAATAACTTGGCCACAAGATGTTTATTTAAAAACAATGTTTTTAAACGGTTGAATTAAATTCAAGTTAGTGGTAGAAATGTGACGCCTACAGTGTCTGGGTGAAATAAGTCAATTGGATAACTACTCCATAAGAAGACCTGAATAGCTAGATGATTGTATTTGGTCCTTGGCAGGTTTCTTTCTATTTTTCCTTTTATTTTTTTCTTCATGTAAGTTGGCATGTGCTTGTCCCCCTGGGGATCGCAGCTCTCCTATTATCCTCGTCTATCCCCGACACGTGCAGATACAAGAGCCTTGGCAGGACCTCGCGCCGCCGAACCCCCAACTGGAGAATTCAACCTGAATCCCTTTAGAAATAAAACCATCCCGGGCGGGATGGATGATCACAACAACAACAAAAAACTACAAGGAAAATCTCTTTAAATGCATATCTGGGTTGAGAGAAGACAGTTCTATAGAAACTTTCATAATAAAATGTTATAAACTGGTCCCACTCATACAAAGGCCTCAATACATTTTCCTAACGGGATGAAATGCAATTTATCAGTGTAAATAGTGTAACAAGTTGAATATTTATTTTAATCTGCTTTTTACAAGATATATACAGACAAAATAGGAAATTCTGAGATTGTTAATGTGGCCCAAAAAATCTGAAATATTTATCCGATTTTTTTGGTCACATTAACAATCTCATATTTTCCTATTTTGTCTGTTGAAAGTCCCCAAAGATGATGTATTCAACAGTGCTGATGGTCATGGGTGATGAGCTGCAATAAAACCTCAACTGATGGATGCACCTGCTGTGCTCTCTCTCTCTAAAACCGTTATCTTATTAATCACACCCTTTTGTTTCATGAACAGGCCACGCGAGGACACTAACTGCCCCTGTTATTATTTGTATTATTAAGACAATGATTGTTGTGTTCATGGGGCTTGCAATGCGCTTTATCAGTGTGATAATCAGCACGCTTTGAGTGCTCAACTCTCAGCAACTAAAACATTCGAAGAGTCCAAAAACTGAGAAATATATATATTTTTTAAAGTTATATTTTTATTTGTAGAAAAATGATTCACACACTTTTCATGTAAATAGAATATAAATCTATTTATATACAAAATACATTATGACAGGCGAAACTTGAATAAATAAAATAAAAAAACATCGTAGAAGGGTCCTCTCTAGCCTCTTCTTGGGATTGAGTCTTTCTATTGAACAGGATTGCAGTTTTCAGGGGGTCAATCTCCATAATGTATGAAGCCAGCTCCTTGTCTTCTGACGGCCTTTCACTCTATTGTCAGAGCGGCGAAACTGAATTTCCACGCTCGTTTTTCTGCATTATCGCTCTACTAATTGTAAAATTGACTTTTCACCTCAGTCTACAAAAGCAAATCGGTCTTCTTTTTAATGATAATACTTTTGTAATAGAGGTTGAGGTTAAGATCTGTGAAGTGGACTTCTAGTAGGCGTCGTATGCGCTGGAAAAAGTGCAAATGTTTTGGAGGAATACAAAACGTGTAGCAAAACAATCATACTCAACTTGGAAAAGTCGACCAAATTAAATTAATGTTCAATCCGAATGTAAAATAGAGCATGTAAAAATAGGAAAACAAACAAATTGTATAAAACACACCCACAGAGACATGGGTTAAGGCAAACAGTGAATAATATCATATCCTTTTTTTCCCCTTTCAACAGACTAACTGAAGAATGCATTCAGTCATTATTCTGCTATCGCTCTATTGTAACAATCTCGCAGTCTACAAAAGTTTGTGGTAAGGCTTTAGTTCAGTTAGTAGGACATGCCTGGTACAAAGTTGTGATAGCTGTACTGTAGAACATCAGTCTGGAAACATCCATAGTCATCATGGGTGGCTGGGCTGCTGGGGCTTGAAGTGCAATAAGACGGAGAGGAGGAAGAGGAGGACGCGCTGGAGCTCCAGGAGCATGCGTCACTGCCCGGACTCGGGGCGTCAATCACGCACGGGCTGGGAAGCAAGAGAGACGCATCAGCCCGTGATTTGTTTTGGCGCTGTTCAATGTCCGCGATGCGTATGGTCTCGGAGAGCGCCCAGATGTAGTTGTGAGCGAAGCGCAGAGTCTCGATCTTGGTGAGTTTGCTGTCATCGGGGAACGCCGGTAGAACGGTCCGGAGGGTCTCCAAAGCGTCATTCAGGCTGTGCATTCTGTTTCTCTCGCGGTCGTTTGCCTTTACGCGCCGGTTCTTCTTGACCACGTGCACGGTGGCTTCATTCCTCGCTCTGCCTCTGCGTCTCTTCTTCTGTCCCATATCGGTAGCGCACGGGCCCTGGCTGTCGCTAGCAGGGGAGGCGGGCTTGCCGATTGAGGATGACGGGGAGGAAGCGTGCATGCTGCTGCACGAGTCTTCGTCATCGTGCGTAAAGTAGTCGCAGCTGGAACTGTCCATGTCAGAGTAAACGGTCTCCATTGCGGTGCACATTATGTTTTTCCTGCAGAAATAAGAGGAGAGGGAATGGGTTAAACACTGAAAATGCAAGAGCGCATGGTCAAGTTTGGAAAGCAGGCCTAGTCAAGGCAATGGCGAAGGACTCTGGGAGCAGAACGAAACCCACCTTAGTAATCTGGTTGGAGAAGGTACAGTATCAGTTGTCTTTCAAGGAGCCAAAGTCCGAAAAGTAGTTTGTATGATGAGTGCAAGGCACGCGTCTTTCTCTTGCGCTTGAATCAGCTCGTGTGAGCGAATGAGCCTGGCACACGACTGGCCTCAGATACCTTATATACCCTGGTCAGACAATGGTCGTACCCCTCTCGCGCTGGCATTTGTGTGAAGGATGGATGAATGGGGTGCATCAGGTCTGCCCCGTGCCGCACTGCCATCTCATTAGCATAATGTATGCCTGTTGTTTGTTCGAGCTCCGAAGCGTGCCTGTAATCACGACCGTCCAATGAGAGCAGGGGACCGCTGCCCAGCCACGCGAGCACTACTGTTGCTATCCATCCCTGGACCAAAGACCAAGCCCACTTTAAGTTAAACCTTTAAAGTTAAATGAAAGAAGAAAAGGAGCAAATGACAGAACGCTTAGCCCCGGAGGCAAGGTCACGCTCCAAAAATAAATGAGCCTATCTTCTGTCCAAGATTCGGTCTATATACCTATAAACCTGCATGAGTATCAGCTAAAAGCGAACATATAAAAGCAACAGGCATATCCACTACCATATTTGACAATTTCTTATACATCGAAATTAAATGGAAAATTTGATTTAGTAAATATTGGAAAATTAGATTTAGTAAATGTTGGAAAATGGGACTGTTTTCCAAGTTATCGAACAAAACACAAAAGTTGCTGTAGAAAAATTAGATAGACATAACAAGGATACCAAACATTTAGACAGTGTATTCAAAAAGTTTATACACAGAAAAACTCTGATTAAAGATGAGGAAATCCACCACCCCAACATATTTGAACTAGTGTGCGTAATTGCGCACAATGTTGCACGCATGCATAAGCGTTCGCATTTTAGAGCTATAGGCTATCTAGCCTATCTAGCATCTAAAGCAGGACAGGTTACTTCATCTTCACAACTTTCTCCACAAATCCACAATCAAACCCTGGCTAATTAACATTCAAAACATGAAGGGCACAGCAGTAAAAACGTCTAGCGCATGCAAAGGGCAATTTTTTAAAGGGTTTTTAAAGACATCTTTATGAGACAGGCATACCAATATCCATTAATTATTCTATTTATTCCATGTCCAGGATCTCGCCTCTCCTTTGAAAAAGTGGATGGGGGCACTATTTAGAAATAGTTTGGCCAGGGACCTGCAGTGCCTTTCTGCTGGCGGTATAATGAGGGTAGAGGGACAGTCATTTATAAATAATTACACAATGTTTAGAGTCTTCGGCCATGTATAATATATCAAAGCGATTATAAGGTGAATTGTTCCATTGTACGCGTCTCCCCTCACTTCTTTTCACTCCTTATACGCGTTGTCCCTCGTCCAAATTCGGGCTCCTCTGGGCTTTTGTCACACTTTTTTTCAGCCTGAGCCACTCTATTGGCGTTATTCTTATTCAAATAGTCTCAGCAGGAGCAAAAAACAGCCCGTCTCTGAGGCATGTTCCTCGGTTCCATATCTCATCATTTCGTTGTATTTACCTGCCCATCTGCTTAATATCTGCTGGACTAAATTGGTGCACGTCAACGTCATATATATGACTTATTTCGATAGGCCAGACTATATGATAATTATTTCGATTTAGTAGAAGGCTGAAGTTGTGACACACTGACTATTGATGATGTTGCCACACGCCGGAGGTTGGTTTATGAGGTAAATAAAATGTTAAACCCTTACAGACCAATCCTGTTGCTCGGAAGTGCCAAACGACAGGGATTGGGATCGATTTTATTATTACAACACCAAACTGTTAGTAATAACATCAAAGAGGAGGAGCAGCTTGAAGGAGCATTCTGGTTTTAGTTAGGACATTAGTAGGTGGTCGGTCATACGTTATTGCTCTTATAAAGTGATAAAATATAACATTTTTACAATATGACTTAGTTGGTTTGCACTAGAAGCGTGAGCCTGCATGGAGACCAGGCTTGTATTGCGGTTAGGACAAATCGGCCGGGGGTGTAGAGAAAGCAGAGTTTTCTGCCCACACTTGAGAGAGGTTGCCTGGGTGATGCTGTGACAGGATTAGCCACAAGTGCACGAGATGTGATTACATTTCAATAGCAGAAACACGTGAGAAAATAAAACAACCGAATTAACCAAAGTAGGGTCTCGAAACAAATGACAACGAAAAAGTTATTCAATTGAGAAAATAAAATAAATTCAATTGTATTATTAGACCACCGCTGTGATCAATTTGTTCTATTATTCGATTTGATTTGAAATATTATAGCATTAATTATGTTGAATCAAAGTTGATTTATTTAAAGAGTAGGCTGTAATATCACGTTTGCACGGCAGGTGCTAAACTCGTAGTTAGGAATAAATAAATGCCTTGTGCAAGGTGTTATGCTGGTGAGGTCATAATACCTCTATTGACACTAGAACAAATGAAGTGTGGGGGGATAGACTCTCTCTATTCTCTAGCGGAATATTCCTCCATTTATTTTATATCTATTTATACAACCTGAATTAAAATTAAATGTAGTATTTTTGCAAAAGCATTAATCCCCGGGTATTAACGCGATTACTGTCTGCAAAAGATCTTTGAGTCAGAAAGTCTGAACGGAGTTTTCACATGTTAATCCGCTGTTGAATCCCTTCCCTTGGCGTTCAGGCAGCAGCCCAGGCCAGCAGAGCTTTTTTTCTCCTTGTTAAAAACTCACGCAGGGCAGAATAGGGCCATTACTTTTTTCAATGGTAATTCATTCCTTACTCCAGTGCTTCAATTGTACCCAGACACTACTCTCCACATCTCAAAGATCCCCTTCATCTTTTTAAAGGCATTAGCCAGAAAGAGAGAAAAATAAAATAACGTTCCCTTTTGCTTTTACAACCGTGATGGAAACAAATGTATTTGTTGTAACTACGGATTCACGATTTCTTGGACAGTTCGGTTTCGTTTTATTCCCACTGTGTTCATTTGTATAGAAACTAAATACGTTTAATATTCTCCTGGGAAAAACCACAGTTTCCATACCCTTCCAAAAAAAACAGGCAGGATAATGCCCCTAACCTTAAAATGAATGACATCTTCCATGCAACATGTCTGGAGAACAATTATGTTAGAATAAACTCTAGATCGTGTTTTATTTTTTTTTCAGGTCAAGTGTTATTTGGTGCACATCACAAATGAACACATAATTAGTTGACTTTGATTGGCCAATTAGTCAGATTGCCTTATTTTATGATACAACAAGGTAGTGTGTCCTTCATCACTACTGTGTTATAAATAAATAGGTGTTTAATTCTGTTTTTGGTGATTCTCCTTCTCCCACATAATCTATTCTGTTGTAGGTTATGCTACTTCGCCAACACAATCATTCAAACGTTACATTTAATAGTTGTTTTTTGTGTGTACATTTTCCATAATTAGAGTGAAAAACAATTTATGCAAATGAAATGTTTTTGTTTCAATAAATGTTGATTTTGTATTAGTCTATATGAAAGCATATATAGCTACTTCCAAAGCAGGTATGCTGAACACGTAAACGGGGCATGCGGTCTGTGGATGGATGTTATTGTTTGCCTACGGGTAGCCTATGTAAATGCACCCACCGTCCTCTATTTAACCGTAAACCTGCTTGTTTGTGTTTTGCGAGAGAATCAGCCATCCCTCAATGATGCTTCTATCTGTGATACCCGTCTGTTTTGATTTGGTAACATCTTAGCTCAATTAGATTTCCAAACAGGTGCTATTATTATAATGTAATGGAATCTCATTTAGGGCAGTCTGAATGCTAATGGCGTGGCCTCACTGTGAAGCGGTTTCTAGACTGCCGCAGTTCGTGAACCTGCTGCTATCAATCACATGTTCTGGTCTAAATACAAATCCTATTCACTTGTCTTCACGTATTTACACAAATGCATAATTTACCTCTAGTTTACCCTGAATTAGGGTCCACAGTGAGCATGGTGTCTCTAAACGCGTTCTAATTCTAAAGATCCATGGCAACGATTGAGCAGATTGAGGAAACGGGTTGCTGCAGGTTTAAACAGTGTTAAAAGAAGAACAAATATACAGCAATACTTTACTGTGATGTAGAACCTGACCTCATCAGCAGAGTAAACACCACCGTATGGCCATAGGCCCCTGGAAGGGATGTGGGTCCCTAGAGCTGTTGACAACACCATGTCTATGTGCTGTACACCCAGGAGACGGCTTTCTGTTATTTAACAGCAGTTTATTAGGGTAGGATTCTAGTTGAATGGTGTGTTGTCACCTTTTTACATGACTTCATATGATTCATCTGAGTAATAATGCTGATCATGGTTATAATATAGTAATAACAGTATTAAAATACATTTTTGGAGTTTCAACTGTTATGTTACATTTGACCGTTCCCTGTATGTTGACAATGGTTGACTATATTCCTATATGTTTCTATACCACAACTCTTGGTGCTAGCCTGTCTAGTACCCTGAACTGGACTTCTCTGGTAAGGTTCTGATGCAGAGATGGCATCACTTGTGGCGTCTCAACTGAGCCATATGGTTTGGAGTGCAATAACTTGAAGCCGGTGCCAACAATGGAGTAATTGAGAAGGGGAAAGGGTCTGAGCTTGACTCGACAAAGCTGCAAAAACTCCCTCTTTCACTCTAATGAAGCTGTTGTCTGCTGAGTCTGTGTGGGGTTGGGGGGGGGGGCAGGGGGACGTGATTTGTCATACAATCTGAAACTTTAGGAGGGCCGGAGAAAGCCCTCCTCTCCATATGTCTGCTTATTTTGCATCTGAAAGCTACTGGTTAAGAGAGAAGGGGGAGAGAAGGGGAGAGGAGGGGAGAGAAGAGGAAGGGAGAGAAGGGGGAGAGAAGGGAAGAGGAAGGGAGAGAAGAGGGAGAGAAGGGGAGAGAAGGGGGAGAGAAGGGAAGAGGAAGGGAGAGAAGAGGGAGAGAAGGGGAGAGAAGAGGAAGGGAGAGAAGGGGGAGAGAAGGGGAGAGGAGGGGAGAGAAGGGGAGAGAAGAGGAGAGGAGAGGAAAGGAGAGAAGGGGAGTGGCGGACTTACTATTAGACAGGAGAGGCAACTGCCTCAGATCTCACATCATCAAGGCCCCCCCCATATGCTCCACTCGAGGCCCCCCATGCTCCACTCGAGGCCCCCCCATGCTCCACTCGAGACCCCCCATGCTACACTCGAGGCCCCCCATGCTCTACTTGAGCCCCCCCGCCCCACCCGCTCCACTCGAGGCCCCCCCATGCTCCACTTGAGCCCCCCCCCCCCCCCCGCTCCACTCGAGGCCCCCCATGCTCCACTCGAGGCCCCCCATGCTCCACTTGAGCCCCCCCACTCGAGGCCCCCCATGCTCCACTCGAGGCCCCCCGCCCATGTTCCACTTCAGGCAGCAATGAGGTGCTTTTAGCGTGGGCAAAGAAAATAAAAAATAAAGAGGATTTAATTACTTAAATTGAAGCATTTCTTTAGACAGGTGCTGCTGATAATACTGCCATCGCCATGACGGCAGAGGACATGTCTGTCCTGATGCTTTCTGTCCAATAAGAGTATGGCGTGTCATCAGATACATAGGCTACAGATGATAGTAAGACACAATTGCACTGTTTCACTCTCTCCAATGCTTTCTCTGGTGAGATACGTTTGCAGGTGGCTGAAACTAAGGCAAGTTGACGGGTTGCACAGTGCACTGTTCAGATGACAGAATTACTTTGGGTGAACGTGCAAAGATAACCTACTCTTTGAACTGTTATGTCTTGACAATCCGATGACAACATGACTGGTTGTGCACATGGCACATTAAAAGGTAACACATTTTTACAGTTCAATTACGTGTCATTAGTATAAAACTGATAACAAAATGTTGTGCACACACATAGGAGGGGTGAGGGGGGACTCAGACTGGCCTCTGCCTGGGGCCTCCAAATCACTGAGTCCGCCCCTGGAGAAGGGGAGAGTGGGGGAGAGTGGCAGATAGAAGGGGAGAGTGGGGGAGAGAAGGGGTAGAGTGGCAGATAGAAAGGGAGAGTGGCAGATAGAAGGGGAGAGTGGGGGAGAGTGGCAGATAGAAAGGGAGAGTGGCAGATAGAAGGGGAGAGTGGGGGAGAGTGGCAGATAGAAAGGGAGAGTGGCAGATAGAAGGGGAGAGTGGCAGATAGAAGGGGAGAGTGGGGGAGAGTGGCAGATAGAAAGGGAGAGTGGCAGATAGAAGGGGAGAGTTGGGGAGAGTGGCAGATAGAAGGGGAGAGTTGGGGAGAGTGGCAGATAGAAGGGGAGAGTTGGGGAGAGTGGCAGATAGAAGGGGAGAGTGGCAGATAGAAGGGGAGAGTGGCAGATAGAAGGGGAGAGTGGGGGAGAGTGGCAGATAGAAAGGGAGAGTGGCAGATAGAAGGGGAGAGTGGCAGATAGAAGGGGAGAGTGGCAGATAGAAGGGGAGAGTGGCAGATAGAAGGGGAGAGTGGGGGAGAGTGGCAGATAGAAAGGGAGAGTGGCAGATAGAAGGGGAGAGTGGCAGATAGAAGGGGAGAGTGGCAGATAGAAAGGGAGAGTGGCAGATAGAAAGGGAGAGTGGCAGATAGAAGGGGAGAGTGGCAGATAGAAGGGGAGAGTGGCAGATAGAAGGGGAGAGTGGTAGAAGCTTCGACATCAGGGAGGGATAGTCTTTTTGACTGCATCTATTCCAACTGGAACAAACTGGTGTCAGAGATGGAAGTTGGAATTAAAGATTTTAAAACAGTAGAAAATTACCGTTTGGCAACAAGTAATAAAAAGTGTAACGTTCATTAGTTATCTTTTAAAACCACAATCATTGACCGTGAGGAGGAGGAGGAGAAGTGATGAGGGAAGCCTTCTGCACTACCTGGTTATTTGTTGAACAATTTTCTAAATATAGATCTGTCTTCTCAGGTCAGAGTAGAAGAAGAAACAAACTGACCATGTACAGATGTTAAACTCATCTCCTATTCCTGGCGTCCTTTGTCATTCGTTGCTCTTTAATCTAGACCCCATGCTAGATTAAAACAATCCATTAAAAACAAAGTCTGACTTTTTTCAAAAAAGGAATCTGATTGGACAAAGAGGATAAACAGAGAATGGTGATTCTTTAGCACGAGGTGTCACCATCAAGGCAGTAAGAAGACAGAAGACCACCAGGTAATGAAAGAACCATGACAAAACATTTAAGCGTCACTTACTCGGACGCTAGCTCTGTGCTACGTCACACTCTAATTGCATATACAAATAATGTAACATTTTTAAAAAGGCACTCGTACATCTGAGCTACAGTGGGGCAAAAAAGTATTTAGTCAGCCACCAATTGTGCAAGTTCTCCCACTTAAAAAGATGAGAGAGGCCTGTAATTTTCATCATAGGTACACTTCAACTATGACAGACAAAATTAGAAAAAAAATCCAGAAAATCACATTGTAGGATTTTTAATGAATTTATTTGCAAATTATGGTGGAAAATATGTGTAGAGGTGCAGAGGTCCTGGATGGCAGGAAGCTTGGCCCCAGTGATGTACTGGGTCGTACGCACTACCCTCTGTAGCGCCTTACGGTCAGATGCCGAGCAGTTGCCATACCAGGCGGTGATGCAACCGGTCAGGATGCTCTCGATGGTGCAGCTGTAGAACCTTTTGAGGATCTGAGAACTCATGCCAAATCTTTTCAGCCTCCCGAGGGGGAAAAGGTTTTGTCGTGCCCTCTTCACCACTGTCTTGGTATGTTTGGACCATGATATATTAAAAGAACAGGTGTGCGGGTTTCTTATTTTTTTCTCATCTATTACAAATAATGTAAAATGAGAGTCAAATTCTCAATCCTTAAAAACAGTTGAAAATTAAGAAATTGGACGCATCATAAAACAAAAATATCACATTTAATATAGTCCTTCATGTAGCAACGTAAAATACTGCATAATGAATATTGAAGTGGTATAAGCATACAGAAGAATGTACACTATTTACAGTAAGTTGTGAATAATGACTAATGGACGACAATGCAGGCAAATGCATTATAACACACAGGCAAAGGCAGTCAAATTGGAATATATTATTGTCTATTTAGACTGATGAAAAAGGAGGATATCTTGAACATGGCATATTGATGAAAAAGCATTAGACTTGGAAGTGTATACATGAATTGAGAATATTCAGATGTAGTGACACTAACAATCGTTATATTTGGCTAAATTCACATCATACAGTGGTTGTGCAACGGTGAATAAAACGAAGGATCCATTTGTACTATAAAGGATAGTGAGTGCATACTGCCTCCTTCTGGCCAGATAGTGTAGCAACACACTGGGTTATCTGTGGCTGTCTAGGAGATAGTGCATACTGCCACCTACTGGCTAGATAGTGTAGCTTCTAGAAGCAAAGCTCTCCTTTTCTTACTTTCACAGCTTTTACAAAAAAAAGTTGATAAAATATTATTTAAAAATAAATTATTACATACAGAGACTGTAACACATTTATATTTAAAATCCAGTCGTTTAATAATAACAAAAATAATGGTTTAATGCCTAATGCATCACCACCAGACATGCCTGATGAGAGAAGCATCCATTTCTCCTCTCCCTCAGTCGTTTAGTAAACGATTCAAAAACAAGTACAAAAACGTGTCCCATAGTTCATAGCTAAAGCAATTAGCAAGGTCGTTATAATCCAAAAGGCATCTTTCAATATAAAACGGATCGTACATACCAGTGATAGCAGAACAGTTAAGTAGTTTGTAGGATAAAACATAAGTAAATGCTTATTCATATCTGATCATGTATTTTTGACACACCACCCAAACAAATGGGTTGTGTCCATACGCCAATGCTATTACAGTATTCTGTCTGTCTGTCTGTCTGGGCTGAGTCTACAATACATGTGCACACATCTCTTCCTCTCCTCAGATTACGTTCTTCTCTCCTGGCAGTTTCTCCTCCTTCTCTGTCTTCTTGGTGAAGACGGAGGACAGTTCCTGGAGGAGCAGCTCCTGAGAGGGGGTACAGGGCCTGTGCTGCTGCCTCCTCCTCGGCGCTGGCTGGGGAGACTCCTGGAGGTCCCCTCCTCCACCCAGGACCAGGGTATCCAGAGAACCAGCAGGGGGCAGCAGACCCTCTCCTCCCGGCCCCAGAGAGTGCACCGGGTTGAGGCCGATCATGCGGTCCAGGGAGCAGGTCTTCCGTGGGCCCAGAGGGACCTGGGTCTCTGAGGTGTTATTGGAGAGGAAGCTGGTCTCCAGGGACTTGAGGACCTGCAGGCCGAAGTCTCCTACTTCCTCATACAGAGGCTCTGGGGGTTCTGGCTCTGTACTCTCTGGACGCTCCGCGAACGAGTCCTGCTGCACCTTCATGGGCTGGGTGGAGGTTGAGGGGGGGGGGGGATTAGAATTTGAACCCATCCCAGAGTTATTTGTATGTTTGATTATACACTATGTAAAGAACTGGGAGGCCTGAGGCAAAAGCAGAAGTAGAGCTATTATAATAATAAGGGGGTTGAAAAGTAGCTATCTGTTAGGAACTTTAGGTAGGTATTAAGGAGATGATCTGCCATTACAGTGACAAAGAAACACGTGTGGTTCATTTAAATGAGACAAACATGGAAGGGAGTTGCCCTTCTTTGACAACTACTTTAGAAAACAATAGACTTCCTCTTATTAAGGTCTGGCCATTGTTCTAGCGCCTCAGCAACAACCTCAAGACAATTACTCAAAACGCAGAGGGACAAAAGAAAAATTCAAGCAAAACAATTCCCATGTCAATGCATTTGGGACTGGGGCTGGGTTAGTTCCAGTAGGTACACCAGTAGACTAATAGACACAGCAGACTGTGTTCTGTAAAACACAAGGTACTTCACTAAGCCTCTCAGGCCTACCCCTCAAGGCAAAGGGTCACAGAACCAGAACAATACTGGAGAACAATATCTCCTCCCAGTCCATCCTGTTGTCTACACTTCAAACATCTACATCAACATCCTGATGCTGTAAAACCAGGAAGTCAGGGCTTCTGTCAGGATGTGGAGGTGTGGCTGAGTCAGATATAGTCCCTGTATAAACCAAGGGAATTTATTTACACAGATAGAGAGGCGCTTTGGAGAACTGTTAGTTAGGGAATTTAGGAGAGCGTTAAATATGTCCAATGGCAACCTTCAAAATAAACATCCCATTCTCATCCTTAGCTTCTTGTTAGATGAGCGGAGAAGTCCACATTTATTCTGTATATATTTTACATTTTAGTCATCTAGCAGACGGTCTTATCTAGAGCGACTTATGTGCAGTGCATATATTTTCATACCGGTCCCCTGTGGGAAGCAAACACACAACCCCTGATGTTGCAAGCGGCATGGTCTACCAACTGAGCCACACAGAATAAAGGTAAGCATGAACATTCAAAACAGCATGTAACACAAACATGCAACATTGAAATGACAGTGCACCAGGGTGTGTATACTTACAAAAAACATGGAGAGTGTCCTTCTGGCGTGAAGCTTTCGCTGCAGAGAACAGACAGAAGGACACCAGTACAACCCCGTGAGATACAGACACGCAGAGACAGTTTCCCTGACCCAGATTAAGCCCATTACTGGACTCCAAAATGACGCTTTGACTTGCTGTTCAGTCCAGAACTAGTCTTAATCTGTGTCAGGGAAACTGGTCCATAGTGAATACTATACAGTAAAGGGATAGTATTTGGGGGATACTGAAGTATAAGGAATAATAAACATACTGGACACCAAAGGGTTACAGAAAGGAGTGATCTTGATACAAAAATAAAAACAAGCTTTGTGTGTGAAGTACACAACTTGGGTTAATGAAATCTTCTCAAAGTTAAAAACATCAACTATAATTAGTGGTACTAATGTGTCAAAAGTCTCCCCAGACTAGGTTCGGTTAGCTAAAGTCTCCCCAGACTAGGTTCGGTTAGCTAAAGTCTCCCCAGACTAGGTTTGGTTAGCTAAAGTCTCCCCAGACTAGGTTCGGTTAGCTAAAGTCTCCCCAGACTAGGTTTGGTTAGCTAAAGTCTCCCCAGACTAGGTTCGGTTAGCTAAAGTCTCCCCAGACTAGGTTCGGTTAGCTAAAGTCTCCCCAGACTAGGTTCGGTTAGCTAAAGTCTCCCCAGACTAGGTTCGGTTAGCTAAAGTCTCCCCAGACTAGGTTCGGTTAACTAAAGTCTCCCCAGACTAGGTTCGGTTAACTAAAGTCTCCCCAGACTAGGTTCGGTTAGCTAAAGTCTCCCCAGACTAGGTTCGGTTAGCTAAAGTCTCCCCAGACTAGGTTCGGTTAGCTAAAGTCTCCCCAGACTAGGTTCGGTTAGCTAAAGTCTCCCCAGACTAGGTTTGGTTAGCTAAAGTCTCCCCAGACTAGGTTCGGTTAGCTAAAGTCTCCCCAGACTAGGTTCGGTTAGCTAAAGTCTCCCCAGACTAGGTTCGGTTAGCTAAAGTCTCCCCAGACTAGGTTCGGTTAGCTAAAGTCTCCCCAGACTAGGTTCGGTTAGCTAAAGTCTCCCCAGACTAGGTTCGGTTAGCTAAAGTCTCCCCAGACTAGGTTTGGTTAGCTAAAGTCTCCCCAGACTAGGTTCGGTTAGCTAAAGTCTCCCCAGACTAGGTTCGGTTAGCTAAAGTCTCCCCAGACTAGGTTCGGTTAGCTAAAGTCTCCCCAGACTAGGTTCGGTTAGCTAAAGTCTCCCCAGACTAGGTTCGGTTAGCTAAAGTCTCCCCAGACTAGGTTCGGTTAGCTAAAGTCTCCCCAGACTAGGTTCGGTTAGCTAATGTCTCCCCAGACTAGGTTCGGTTAGCTAAAGTCTCCCCAGACTAGGTTCGGTTAGCTAAAGTCTCCCCAGACTAGGTTCGGTTAGCTAAAGTCTCCCCAGACTAGGTTCGGTTAACTAAAGTCTCCCCAGACTAGGTTCGGTTAACTAAAGTCTCCCCAGAATAGGTTCGGTTAGCTAATGTCTCCCCAGACTAGGTTCGGTTAGCTAAAGTCTCCCCAGACTAGGTTCGGTTAGCTAAAGTCTCCCCAGACTAGGTTCGGTTAGCTAAAGTCTCCCCAGACTAGGTTCGGTTAGCTAAAGTCTCCCCAGAATAGGTTCGGTTAGCTAAAGTCTTCCCAGACTAGGTTCGGTTAGCTAAAGTCTCCCCAGACTAGGTTCGGTTAGCTAAAGTCTCCCCAGACTAGGTTCGGTTAGCTAAAGTCTCCCCAGACTAGGTTCGGTTAGCTAAAGTCTCCCCAGACTAGGTTCGGTTAGCTAAAGTCTCCCCAGACTAGGTTCGGTTAGCTAAAGTCTCCCCAGACTAGGTTCGGTTAGCTAAAGTCTCCCCAGACTAGGTTCGGTTAGCTAAAGTCTCCCCAGACTAGGTTCGGTTAGCTAAAGTCTCCCCAGAATAGGTTCGGTTAGCTAAAGTCTCCCCAGACTAGGTTCGGTTAGCTAAAGTCTCCCCAGACTAGGTTCGGTTAGCTAAAGTCTCCCCAGACTAGGTTCGGTTAGCTAAAGTCTCCCCAGACTAGGTTCGGTTAGCTAAAGTCTCCCCAGACTAGGTTCGGTTAGCTAAAGTCTCCCCAGACTAGGTTCGGTTAGCTAAAGTCTCCCCAGACTAGGTTCGGTTAGCTAAAGTCTCCCCAGACTAGGTTCGGTTAGCTAAAGTCTCCCCAGAATAGGTTCGGTTAGCTAAAGTCTCCCCAGACTAGGTTCGGTTAGCTAAAGTCTCCCCAGACTAGGTTCGGTTAGCTAAAGTCTCCCCAGACTAGGTTCGGTTAGCTAAAGTCTCCCCAGACTAGGTTCGGTTAGCTAAAGTCTCCCCAGACTAGGTTCGGTTAGCTAAAGTCTCCCCAGACTAGGTTCGGTTAACTAAAGTCTCCCCAGACTAGGTTCGGTTAACTAAAGTCTCCCCAGAATAGGTTCGGTTAGCTAATGTCTCCCCAGACTAGGTTCGGTTAGCTAAAGTCTCCCCAGACTAGGTTCGGTTAGCTAAAGTCTCCCCAGACTAGGTTCGGTTAACTAAAGTCTCCCCAGACTAGGTTCGGTTAGCTAATGTCTCCCCAGACTAGGTTCGGTTAGCTAAAGTCTCCCCAGACTAGGTTCGGTTAGCTAAAGTCTCCCCAGACTAGGTTCGGTTAGCTAAAGTCTCCCCAGACTAGGTTCGGTTAGCTAAAGTCTCCCCAGAATAGGTTCGGTTAGCTAAAGTCTTCCCAGACTAGGTTCGGTTAGCTAAAGTCTCCCCAGACTAGGTTCGGTTAGCTAAAGTCTCCCCAGACTAGGTTCGGTTAGCTAAAGTCTCCCCAGACTAGGTTTGGTTAGCTAAAGTCTCCCCAGACTAGGTTCGGTTAGCTAAAGTCTCCCCAGACTAGGTTCGGTTAGCTAAAGTCTCCCCAGACTAGGTTCGGTTAGCTAAAGTCTCCCCAGACTAGGTTCGGTTAGCTAAAGTCTCCCCAGACTAGGTTCGGTTAGCTAAAGTCTCCCCAGACTAGGTTCGGTTAGCTAAAGTCTCCCCAGACTAGGTTCGGTTAACTAAAGTCTCCCCAGACTAGGTTCGGTTAACTAAAGTCTCCCCAGACTAGGTTCGGTTAGCTAAAGTCTCCCCAGACTAGGTTCGGTTAGCTAAAGTCTCCCCAGACTAGGTTCGGTTAGCTAAAGTCTCCCCAGACTAGGTTCGGTTAGCTAATGTCTCCCCAGACTAGGTTCGGTTAGCTAAAGTCTCCCCAGACTAGGTTCGGTTAGCTAAAGTCTCCCCAGACTAGGTTTGGTTAGCTAAAGTCTCCCCAGACTAGGTTCGGTTAGCTAAAGTCTCCCCAGACTAGGTTCGGTTAGCTAAAGTCTCCCCAGACTAGGTTCGGTTTGCTCCTAGCAGAACTCGGCTAAGCAAAGTGAACGTCTGTACCTTGAAAACTCCCTTTAAAAAAAACTTTGTTTGAAAAACATGAAAAAAAGCAGCAATATTACTGTTTGTCCCTCTTGAGATGCCATAGCAAAAACATAGCCATTATACACTTACTCAACATAATTGACGTTTTACCAATTTAACATCAGACTAAGATGGTGCAGTATTTCTCATGTGAAGAAATATGCATGAAAACTAGTTGTCTCTCATTGGATGACGACAAACACGTCATTAAAGAGTCCCATCCATAGTTCCAGCTCCTACTAGGAGTAGTACTGTTGACCAATCACAGACAAAGGGGCGTAGACTTTTCGGCTACCGAAGTTCAACTCACCCCAAGAAAAAAATGTAGTGCGCATGAACAGCCGAAAAAACTGCCACACCAAAACAAACAAAAATATCAAATATTTTTTACCCACAACCCCCAAAAATGTCATCATAATATATGTGCAAACTATTTCAACTGGGAAGCGTGTGACAGGCTTAAAAGTATAGGGTAGGTAGAGGGTGTGGGTGGTTGTCTCCTGCAGAACCATAACCGAGTCTGATTGGCTGACAGCATGGTACAGTTGGAACGTACCAGAGTCTGATTGGCCGACAGCATGGTAGAGTTGCTCTCGTGTCCGTCCCCTCTGATTGGTATTAGAGGCATGGTCCCAAACTTCTGTTTGGAGATGTCTGAGGAGGAGTGACGCCTCAACACCGGAGGTCGGGGGTCATCATTCTGTTAGAAGCAATCAAGTGAATAGAAATGACTCAAAAACGGAATCAAATGGATAAAATTAAACAGACAAAAGTACAAATCTAAATCGTAGGTGTTATACCCCAAAAAATATGGGGGAAAGCAAACTCTAAATCATGTAAAAGTGATGCAACACAAGCCAGACACTTGGGGAGGGGAACTAGGCTCCACAACATACCTGTGCTTTGAGGAAATTGGTGACCCAGTCCCATAGGTCGGACTCACAAAAGCAACAAAGGTACCTGGGAGACACAAAAACACAAAAGCAGTGATTGACTCTTAAAAAAGGGGAGGGGAAGGAGATGTCATTTAAAAGGGAGGGGAAGGAGATGTCATTTAAAGGGGAGGGGAAGGAGATGTCATTTAAAGGGGAGGGGAGAGGCAGATCTTAAACAAGACATTCCAGCCTCCCTCCAAAAACAATGTAGTTCACTTACATCATATCATAACGTCTGATATCATGCAAAACCAGTCACTACAGTAAACAATGAGGAACTCAACGACGATTTTCAAATACGTGAGAAAACATTGTACGTCCAATAAACATATAATGTTTCAATCTTATCCAATAAAAGTTGTATTGAAGATTTTCCAGACATCCTTTGCAATATGACCAAAATAATGTGTAGCAAGTGAACACTAACAGTTGCTGTTTTTCCATCATGAGAGTAAAGCCCCATCTAGTTGGGGGTTTCAGCTTCTTTCGAATTCCCATGTAGATCTTCATAGACTTCAGAGGCCATTCCTTTTCCGGCTTGATGCTCTGAAATGACAGACATATCGTACAGTAAGAAAAGATGTACAGGGCAGACAATAAACGGACGGATCACAGCTCCACCTGCGATAACTACATCGGGTCCAAATTAGTGCCGATGACCAAGATGTGACCGTGACGTGAGAGCAGAAATACCTTTTTGTCCCTCAGCAGTAGCAGCTTGTGGTCTTTGATCTGAAAGGTGTGTTCCTGAAATACTTTTCCGTGGAGGAGTTTGGGAGGATCTTCACGACACTTCAGAACTCCCATCTTCATTATCTCACTCTTGTAGGCTGTGAATAGAACATCACACTGTGTATAACAATGACAAACCACGAATAAAATATGTCACGTATGAATGTAAGAGCAACAAGAAATTGAGCAAAATCAAAATCGACAATCAAATATATATATTTTTTGATTGTGATTGTTTCTATAGATAAAGCTCAATAGCTTATTCTTTCTCTGTGCTGTGCAGTATTTACCAGTGAGGATGTTGATGCCCTCTCCTCTGGGAACTCTCTTCACCACCAGGTAAGCTGAACTAGGATCAGCCATTTTACACCACTGTAGAGCCTGCTCCAGCACCTTCTCTTTGGGGTGTAGGGGGCGCTCTGCAGAATAAACATTATATAAACAACCATTCTGGGATAGCTTCTCTTTGGGGTGTAGGGGGCGCTCTGTACAACCATTCTGGGATAGCTTCTCTTTGGGGTGTAGGGGGCACTCTGCAGAAAAAATATTATATAAACAACCATTCTGGGATAGCTTCTCTTTGGGGTGTAGGGGGCGCTCTGTACAACCATTCTGGGATAGCTTCTCTTTGGGGTGTAGGGGGCGCTCTGTACAACCATTCTGGGATAGCTTCTCTTTGGGGTGTAGTGGGCGCTCTGTACAACCATTCTGGGATAGCTTATCTTTGGGGTGTAGTGGGCGCTCTATAGAATATAAACAACCATTCTGGGATAGCTTCTCTTTGGGGTGTAGGGGGCGCTCTGTACAACCATTCTGGGATAGCTTCTCTTTGGGGTGTAGGGGGCGCTCTGTACAACCATTCTGGGATAGCTTCTCTTTGGGGTGTAGGGGGCGCTCTGTACAACCATTCTGGGATAGCTTCTCTTTGGGGTGTAGGGGGCGCTCTGTACAACCATTCTGGGATAGCTTCTCTTTGGGGTGTAAGGGGCACTCTGTACAACCATTCTGGGATAGCTTCTCTTTGGGGTGTAGGGGGCGCTCTGTACAACCATTCTGGGATAGCTTCTCTTTGGGGTGTAAGGGGCGCTCTGTACAACCATTCTGGGATAGCTTATCTTTGGGGTGTAGGGGGCGCTCTGTACAACCATTCTGGGATAGCTTCTCTTTGGGGTGTAGGGGGCGCTCTGTACAACCATTCTGGGATAGCTTCTCTTTGGGGTGTAGGGGGCGCTCTGTACAACCATTCTGGGATAGCTTCTCTTTGGGGTGTAGGGGGCGCTCTGTACAACCATTCTGGGATAGCTTATCTTTGGGGTGTAGGGGGCGCTCTGTACAACCATTCTGGGATAGCTTCTCTTTGGGGTGTAGGGGGCGCTCTGTACAACCATTCTGGGATAGCTTCTCTTTGGGGTGTAGGGGGCGCTCTGTACAACCGTTCTGGGATAGCTTATCTTTGGGGTGTAGGGGGCGCTCTACCGAATATAAACAACCATTCTGGGATAGCTTCTCTTTGAAACATGAAGACTTTCTCACAGTCCAGTTGTATTCCACTTGTATTTCACAGAAGGACATGATACTGTATAATTTCACTTTATTTATTTTTTACAGTGGTAGTTTAGTTATTAGAACTAAATGCTATTTCAAGATGTTTTTAGACTTTCTATAGTATTTCCCAGTCAGATATAGTAATATAATACTCCTCACCCAGTCAGAGAGAGATGGTAATATAATGCTCCTCACCCAGTCAGAGAGAGATATGGTAATATAATGCTCCTCACCCAGTCAGAGAGAGATGGTAATATAATGCTCCTTACCCAGTCAGAGAGAGAGATGGTAATATAATGCTCCTCGCTCAGTCAGAGAGAGAGATGGTAATATAATGCTCCTCACCCAGTCAGAGAGAGAGATGGTAATATAATGCTCCTTACCCAGTCAGAGAGAGAGATGGTAATATAATGCTACTCACCCAGTTGTCCTTCATATATGGCCTCGAACGTCAGCCACACGTCCTTCTCCCCTGCTGGGACATTCCTCATGTACAGGACCTGGTTAGTCAACTCCTCAGCACCCATGGTTGGAGATACCTACAGAGAACCAGACAGCAAAGAGATACCTACAGAGAACCAGACGGCAAAGAGATAGCTCCAGAGAACCAGACGGCAAAGAGATAGCTCCAGAGAACCAGACACCAAAGAGATACCTACAGAGAACCAGACACCGTAAAGAGATAGCTCCAGAGAACCAGACACCGTAAAGAGATAGCTCCAGAGAACCAGACACCGTAAAGAGATAGCTCCAGAGAACCAGACACCGTAAAGAGATAGCTCCAGAGAACCAGACACCGTAAAGAGATAGCTCCAGAGAACCAGACACCGTAAAGAGATAGCTCCACAGAACCAGACACCGTAAAGAGATAGCTACACAGAACCAGACACCGTAAAGAGATAGCTACACAGAACCAGACACCGTAAAGAGATAGCTACACAGAACCAGACACCGTAAAGAGATAGCTACACAGAACCAGACACCGTAAAGAGATAGCTACACAGAACCAGACACCGTAAAGAGATAGCTACAGAGAACCAGACACCGTAAAGAGATAGCTACACAGAACCAGACACCGTAAAGAGATAGCTACAGAGAACCAGACACCGTAAAGAGATAGCTACACAGAACCAGACACCGTAAAGAGATAGCTACAGAGAACCAGACACCGTAAAGAGATAGCTCCAGAGAACCAGACACCGTAAAGAGATAGCTCCACAGAACCAGACACCGTAAAGAGATAGCTACACAGAACCAGACACCGTAAAGAGATAGCTACACAGAACCAGACACCGTAAAGAGATAGCTACACAGAACCAGACACCGTAAAGAGATAGCTACACAGAACCAGACACCGTAAAGAGATAGCTACACAGAACCAGACACCGTAAAGAGATAGCTACACAGAACCAGACACCGTAAAGAGATAGCTACACAGAACCAGACACCGTAAAGAGATAGCTACAGAGAACCAGACACCGTAAAGAGATAGCTACACAGAACCAGACACCGTAAAGAGATAGCTACAGAGAACCAGACACCGTAAAGAGATAGCTACACAGAACCAGACACCGTAAAGAGATAGCTACAGAGAACCAGACACCGTAAAGAGATAGCTCCAGAGAACCAGACACCGTAAAGAGATAGCTCCACAGAACCAGACACCGTAAAGAGATAGCTACACAGAACCAGACACCGTAAAGAGATAGCTACACACAGACACCAGACACCAGACACCGTAAAGAGATAGCTCCACAGAACCAGACACCGTAAAGAGATAGCTACACAGAACCAGACACCGTAAAGAGATAGCTACACAGAACCAGACACCGTAAAGAGATAGCTACACCAGACACCGTAAAGAGATAGCTACACAGAACCAGACACCGTAAAGAGATAGCTACACAGAACCAGACACCGTAAAGAGATACCTACAGAGAACCAGACACCGTAAAGAGATAGCTACACAGAACCAGACACCGTAAAGAGATAGCTACACAGAACCAGACACCATAAATGTCTGTAATAAAAAACAAAACAAAGTGTTTGAGTGTAATTCCCCTTCAACTGCGCATCTAACAAGAGAGGAATGTGTCATCGTGATGTTTCTGTCGTTAGGTCTACTGCTGCAGAACGTGCCAAGGCAGAACAATCTCCACCCAATTGATACAAATAATCACGATATAGTTGAAGACACATTTCAGTTGAAGGCATTCAGTTGTACAATTGACTAGGTATCCCCCTTTCCCTTTAGTTATGTTGGGTAAAACTACTTGGCATTTAATTGAGAAGGTTTTTTTTTGGGGGGGGGGGGGGGGGGGGGGGGGTAAAGGTTTTTGTCTACCCACAAGAAGGTTATCATAAGCGTCGCTAACTGGCTACATGCAGAGTGATAGACAAACGTGCGCACCAAACAAACAGACGGTGCAATTTGGTTGGACATGAATAGGAAGATATTGTGTTAAGTTGTTTTAAGTCAACAGTGGCTAACCAGGGGTGGGATAATGTCCATATGGCTTTGGTTGGATTCCCCAGTAGCTTTATGTTAATGACATGTAGAATTGATTGGTGAGCTACTCATAGGTGATAGAGAGACTAGTGAAGGGGGGGGGGGGGGGGGGGGGGGGGGGCATCACCATGTGGCTAAATAACAACAGCACCTTTCATTAAATAAAATCAGAAGATAACCTGTCTCCACTTACCTTGAGAGTGATGCAGCTGTCTGCCATCTTCTTCTCCAGGTACACTTCAATGATCAGATCACCTGCTTGGGACAGCTGCACAGACAGGATACTCATTACAGACAAGCGTTTGTCAAACCAATCTGTTATAACCCTTATCTTTATAAAGGGTTTAGAAATCCTTCGTTCAGTGTACCTGTGTGTCCTTCCAGGTGGTGATGAGGCTGAGCTCCAGTTCTATCTGGGTCTGTTGCTCCTCATCAATCTGAACAAACACAATTAAACATTTACTAATGATTCATTAGATTACAGAACAGATTGACCTGGGCCATGTTCAGCAGGGCAAACTGTAGCAAAACAGTTTGCAGTGGAATGTGAACATCTGTGCTCTGATTGGACAAATTCTGGTAGGTAGTACCCGTTTCAATCCATTCAAAATGCTTTCTACCTATGGAACACAACCCTGATTTCTATGTGAAGCATTTGAGCTTAGACCTTCTCTGGTTCGACTATACTCACATCAAAGACATATAGGTAGTTGTCTATGAGGTCTTCAACGATCTTCACCTCGTGTTCTCCTTTCCCGTCTGTCTGAAAGAGGCTGGGGGCGAACAGCAGGGACAGGTTCTTGGTACACATCTGGTTCAGGTCTGCACACTTCTGAACCCTGGACCGACAGACAGAGAGAGACAGAGAGAGAGACAGAGAGACAGAGACAGAGAGACAGACAGAGACAGACAGAGACAGAGACAGAAAGAGACAGAGACAGAGAGAGACAGAGACAGAGAGACAGAGACAGAGAGACAGAGACAGAGAGACAGAGACAGAGAGACAGAGAGACAGAGACAGAGAGACAGAGACAGAGAGACAGAGACAGAGAGAGAGACAGAGAGAGAGAGACAGAGAGAGAGAGACAGAGAGAGAGACAGAGAGAGAGACAGAACAAATAATGAAAAAAGTTGACAACTTGGCAGTAAGGTTGAAGTATGATAAATGCTACTGTTCAGGGTTTGGGTTAATTCATTTAATTCAGGAAGTAGACTGAAAAGTTATGAAAATGTGAATTTCAGTTGACTGAATTGAAATTGAATTGACCCCAACTCTGCTTAGTTTCCAGTGATATTGTCTAAACATTACAACAGGTCCCGTTTGAGGCTTTGTAGAAGTGGCCAATGAGAGTCCTGTTAACACTGAGGGTATACAGACCTGTAGGAGGGGGATGATGAGAGTCCTGTTAACACTGAGGGTATACAGACCTGTAGGAGGGGGATGATGAGAGTCCTGTTAACACTGAGGGTATACAGACCTGTAGAGGTGGCTGATGAGAGTCCTGTTAACACTGAGGGTATACAGACCTTTAGAGGTGGCTGATGAGAGTCCTGTTAACACTGAGGGTATACAGACCTGTAGAGGTGGCTGATGAGAGTCCTGTTAACACTGAGGGTATACAGACCTGTAGGAGGGGGATGATGAGAGTCCTGTTAACACTGAGGGTATACAGACCTGTAGAGGTGGCTGATGAGAGTCCTGTTAACACTGAGGGTATACAGACACGTAGAGGTGGCTGATGAGAGTCCTGTTAACCCTGAGGGTATACAGACCTGTAGAGGTGGCTGATGAATGTCCTGTTAACACTGAGGGTATACAGACCTGTAGAGGTGGCTGATGAGAGACCTGTTGACACTGAGGGTATACAGACCTGTAGAGGTGGCTGATTAATGTCCTGTTAACACTGAGGGTATACAGACCCGTAGAGGTGGCTGATGAGAGTCCTGTTAACACTGAGGGTATACAGACCTGTAGAGGTGGCTGATGAATGTCCTGTTAACACTGAGGGTATACAGACCCGTAGAGGTGGCTGATGAGAGTCCTGTTAACACTGAGGGTATACAGACCTGTAGAGGTGGCTGATGAGAATCCTGTTAACACTGAGGGTATAATGACCTGTAGAGGTGGCTGATGAGAGACCTGTTAACACTGAGGGTATAATGACCTGTAGAGGTGGCTGATGAGAGCAGCCAGGGTAGTCCTGTTGACTCTAGGTAAACTACGGATGATCTCCTTGTATCTGTCCAGACGCTGGTTCTTATCCTTGGCTGTTCCTATACAAAAAGGGACAAACGGGAACCAGTTAAGATTTCAAAAGGATACGTTGTGGTACATCCTGATGAGCACCAGTGACACAGCTTGGTGGAAGCCCTATAAGGGGACCAAGACGACTAGGTCAAACAGCCCGACTAACCGTGTATATAGCCTCACTACTGTCTATAGCCTCTCTACTGTATATAGCCTCTCTACTGTCTATAGCCTCTCTACTGTCTATAGCCTCTCTACTGTATATAGCCTCTCTACTGTATATAGCCTCTCTACTGTATATAGCCTCTCTACTGTATATAGCCTCTCTACTGTATATAGCCTCTCTACTGTCTATAGCCTCTCTACTGTCTATAGCCTCCCTACTGTCTATAGCCTCTCTACTGTCTATAGCCTCACTACTGTCTATAGCCTCACTACTGTCTATAGCCTCTCTACTGTCTATAGCCTCTCTACTGTCTATAGCCTCTCTACTGTCTATAGCCTCTCTACTGTCTATAGCCTCTCTACTGTCTATAGCCTCTCTACTGTCTATAGTCTCGCTACTGTCTATAGTCTCGCTACTGTCTATAGCCTCGCTACTGTCTATAGCCTCTCTACTGTCTATAGCCTCTCTACTGTCTATAGCCTCTCTACTGTTTATAGCCTCACTACTGTTTATAGCCTCACTACTGTTTATAGCCTCTCTACTGTCTATAGCCTCTCTACTGTCTATAGCCTCTCTACTGTCTATAGCCTCTCTACTGTCTATAGCCTCTCTACTGTATATAGCCTCTCTACTGTATATAGCCTCGCTACTGTATATAGCCTCGCTACTGTATATAGCCTCGCTACTGTCTATAGCCTCTCTACTGTCTATAGCCTCTCTACTGTATATAGCCTCTCTACTGTTTATAGCCTCACTACTGTTTATAGCCTCACTACTGTTTATAGCCTCTCTACTGTATATAGCCTCTCTACTGTTTATAGCCTCACTACTGTTTATAGCCTCTCTACTGTATATAGCCTCTCTACTGTTTATAGCCTCACTACTGTTTATAGCCTCACTACTGTTTATAGCCTCTCTACTGTTTATAGCCTCACTACTGTATATAGCCTCTCTACTGTTTATAGCCTCACTACTGTTTATAGCCTCACTACTGTTTATAGCCTCTCTACTGTATATAGCCTCTCTACTGTTTATAGCCTCACTACTGTTTATAGCCTCTCTACTGTATATAGCCTCTCTACTGTTTATAGCCTCACTACTGTTTATAGCCTCACTACTGTTTATAGCCTCTCTACTGTTTATAGCCTCTCTACTGTCTATAGCCTCTCTACTGTTATTTTTCACTGTCTTCTTTTACTGTTATTTTTATTTATTTACTTACCTATTGTTCAACTAATACCTTTTTTAAAACTTACATGTGGCACTGTTGGTTAGGGGCCTGTAAGTAAGCATTTCACTGTAAGGTCTACTACACCTGTTGTATTCAGCATTTCACTGTAAGGTCTACTACACCTGTTGTATTCAGCATTTCACTGTAAGGTCTACTACACCTGTTGTATTCAGCATTTCACTGTAAGGTCTACCTACACCTGTTGTATTCAGCATTTCACTGTAAGGTCTACTACACCTGTTGTATTCAGCATTTCACTGTAAGGTCTACTACACATGTTGTATTCAGCATTTCACTGTAAGGTCTACTACACCTGTTGTATTCAGCATTTCACTGTAAGGTCTACTACACCTGTTGTATTCAGCATTTCACTGTAAGGTCTACTACACCTGTTGTATTCAGCATTTCACTGTAAGGTCTACTACACCTGTTGTATTCATCATTTCACTGTAAGGTCTACTACACCTGTTGTATTCAGCATTTCACTGTAAGGTCTACTACACCTGTTGTATTCAGCATTTCACTGTAAGGTCTACTACACCTGTTGTATTCAGCATTTCACTGTAAGGTCTACTACACCTGTTGTATTCATCATTTCACTGTAAGGTCTACTACACCTGTTGTATTCAGCGCACGTGACAAATGAACTTTGATCCGATTAAGTCAGTGACAGAAACAAAATAATAGCTTCATGTGCGCTGTCTGAGATTACAGCCTTTATTAAAAGATGTTAGTCTCACTGAGATTAAATCTCTTTTTGCCACCAGAGACACCTGTACTTACTGACAGCCTCCTTCCATAGCTGATGCAGGTCAGCCATGAAGATGGGGTCGTCTATCTCCCTGAAGAACCTCTTCAGGACATCAGTCACATCCTCTATGAAGTTATCTCCGATCCGGAGCTTGACGTTGCGAGCATCGTTCCTGAACTCCTCCATCAGTAGTTTGATCCTGGACGTGGCTCCGTTCTTCCTGTAGATCCCCTCGTGACCCAGACCTGACGAGCAGATCACACATCAGATCCAGTACATCAGTCATCGGGGCGGCAGGGTAGCCTAGTGGTTAGAGCGTTGGACTAGTAACCGGAAGGTTGCAAGTTCAAACCCCCGACCCTCGTTCTGCCCCTGAACAGGCAGTTAACCCACTGTTCCTAGGCCGTCTCTGGCTGGCGTAAAGTACAGTTAAACTGAAGAAACCCTTCAGAAACCCTTACAGGCCACTGCAGAGTTATAATGAATGGATTAACTATTTATAAACCCCCTATATATGAGAGTCCTGTTAAAGTATTGTATACTTTAATATAAAGGATTACCTCCACTGAAAATGTATTAAATGCTGTGGATCCACAAGATCACTGGAAAATGCAGAATCCTCTATCCCTTACTATACTGTGTAATGGAGTAGAATACCCAGACTCTTCCCTTATTATACTGTGTGATGGAGTAGAATACCCAGACTCTTCCCTTACTATACTGTGTAATGGAGTAGAATACCCAGACTCTTCCCTTACTATACTGTGTAATGGAGCAGAATACCCAGACTCTTCCCTTACTATACTGTGTAATGGAGTAGAATACCCAGACTCTTCCCTTACTATACTGTGTAATGGAGTAGAATACCCAGACTCTTCCCTTACTATACTGTGTAATGGAGTAGAATACCCAGACTCTTCCCTTACTATACTGTGTAATGGAGTAGAATACCCAGACTCTTCCCTTACTATACTGTGTAATGGAGTAGAATACCCAGACTCTTCACTTACTATACTGTGTAATGGAGTAGAATACCCAGACTCTTCCCTTACTATAATGTGTGATGGAGTAGAATACCCAGACTCTTCCCTTACTATACTGTGTAATGGAGTAGAATACCCAGACTCTTCCCTTACTATACTGTGTAATGGAGTAGAATACCCAGACTCTTCCCTTACTATACTGTGTGATGGAGTAGAATACCCAGACTCTTCCCTTACTATACTGTGTGATGGAGTAGAATACCCAGACTCTTCCCTTACTATACTGTGTAATGGAGTAGAATACCCAGACTCTTCCCTTACTATACTGTGTGATGGAGTAGAATACCCAGACTCTTCCCTTACTATACTGTGTAATGGAGCAGAATACCCAGACTCTTCCCTTACTATACTGTGTAATGGAGTAGAATACCCAGACTCTTCCCTTACTATACTGTGTGATGGAGTAGAATACCCAGACTCTTCCCTTACTATACTGTGTAATGGAGTAGAATACCCAGACTCTTCCCTTACTATACTGTGTAATGGAGTAGAATACCCAGACTCTTCCCTTACTATGCTGTGTGATGGAGTAGAATACCCAGACTCTTCCCTTACTATACTGTGTAATGGAGCAGAATACCCAGACTCTTCCCTTACTATACTGTGTAATGGAGTAGAATACCCAGACTCTTCCCTTACTATACTGTGTAATGGAGTAGAATACCCAGACTCTTCCCTTACTATAATGTGTGATGGAGTAGAATACCCAGACTCTTCCCTTACTATACTGTGTAATGGAGTAGAATACCCAGACTCTTCCCTTACTATACTGTGTAATGGAGTAGAATACCCAGACTCTTCCCTTACTATAATGTGTGATGGAGTAGAATACCCAGACTCTTCCCTTACTATAATGTGTGATGGAGTAGAATACCCAGACTCTTCCCTTACTATACTGTGTGATGGAGTAGAATACCCAGACTCTTCCCTTACTATACTGTGTAATGGAGTAGAATACCCAGATTCTTCCCTTACCATACTGTGTGATGAAGGCGATGCAGCTGTCTACGATGATGGGGATATCATTCCTGCTGAGCTGCTGTTCTCTCAGGGTGTTGCCCTTCCCTCCAGCCGCTCTCTGGATGTCTGCATACCACAGGGAGAAGTCTAACCGACCCATCCCCTGGAGGTGTAGCGTTCTGGGGTGGGGTGGTGGGGGGGACATGTCGATATTCAAGAGGTGAAGTTTCAGAGAAAATCACTACTGTAAAATCACTCAATCCAGCTCCCCCCAAAAAAATTATTTCCATGGTCAAATTATTCTCATCCTGAAATTTCCATTCCCCCCTAGCTGGGTATACTTTAGGTGTCAAACTAGCCTTGATATGTTGACATACTTGTGTAATTACATATGTAATGAATTAAAACAGGAAGAGACTGAAAACCAACCTTCCTTTTTCAACCAAAACCAGAATTTCCTTCTTCTCATGGTTTTGGTTCTCAGTTACTATACCTAGGAGACAAACACAGAACAAATGGAAGACGGACCAAATCACTCATCAGCAGACAGTTGCTCAAAGAAAACAGTGCTTGGTGTAGTTAAGGCAGAGAAATGTCTCAAGCTGGCAGTAGGCTCTCTCTTTATAGTCAGACGGGTTTTGAATGACTATAGTACTTCCTTTGTTGGCAGCTTTATTGCAATCCCTAGTTGGGACATAACATGGTCAATGTTTCAGTAAGGAGTTGCCAAACAGTATTTGAGCAACTGCATTACCACACAGTGCCCGTAAAGCTTTGGTCAGGACAGGAGACTCACTGAGCTCTTGCAGACGTTTAAGGTTGATAATGTCCTCAGCTGCTCCGTCGTTCCCTGGGCAGATGAAGAGGTTAGACTTCTGAAGGACAAAATATCCCACTTTCCACTGAGAAGGGTCTCGCATGGCCTTGTAACGCAGGACTCCCACCCGCTCAAACTCCCTCGCTAGCAGGCAGTGGCAGCTTAAAGGTGTGGCGGCCTGAGGAAGACAACACAGGAAGTGGTTCAAATACAAGGGGGAACACTGAACAGAGACATCCCAGGCTAGTACAGTACATAGATGGTGTTGGTTAGAAAGGAGGGCACACTTCACTGTAAAGGGGGGGGGGGGGGGGGGGGGGGGGGCTTTATGCATGCAGAGGGACATTACAACGTTGTGAGCTGGAGGGCTCTAACTACACCAGTAAAGCTGAGAATTGGCCGTATCAGTGTGCAGGCATTGCACTCTTTGGGGATAGAAAGTAATCTCATACCTTTCCGATGGCCTTGACCCAACATTGCAGTGCATCAGGAGTTTCCAATCCAAACTGATAGAGCTTCTCTGAGGACAGGTACAGTTGAAACGTATAGAGAAACCTACAACACACAGGAACATACGTGAAGGGCATTAGATCAACACTAGTTGGTAGATTGGCCTGTACATTGGCCTGTACATTGAGTGGCAGTGGTATTACCATTTCATGCTAAATGTATCCTTTCCACGTGCGTGTTTGAGACAGACAGTGTGATTGGCCGCCTACATTAGTTACTGTGCCATGATTGGTCCTCTAACCTGTCAATGAAGCCGTTGTTGTTGCAGGAGTCCGGCCTGCTGACTCCCAGACAGACGATGTCTTTGACGTTGATCTTCATGCTAGGATCAGGACATCGGTCAGACTCATAGAACAGAAGAGACCTCTCCACCGTGCACCAGTACTTCTGGAAATCTGTGGGGGGGGGGGGGGGGGGGGGGGGATAACAGCAAAAATATAGCCTGTTACTTTCTTGATAGTCATGCTTTGCCATACTTCAGAATCTCCATCTTTCGGCTATTAGAGCGAACAAATGCAATGAAGACGGGAAATCGAGGTACCTCGAGGTATAATTTTATGACGGGCTGTGTTTTTAAAGAGAAATAAACTACAAGTAACTATGAGTAACTTTCTAAATCACAAAACTCTTGTTTTACTGTAGAGACTCCAGCCACTAACAGTGAGTAGTGTATTTCCTAACAGAATTGGCCCAGTCAGTATTTGGTCGTATAAAGTACTTTGTTCTCTACAGGCCTTTATACTGATGTTACTGAGGAGGCAGTATTCCTCTATTCAACCCGTGCCAAGTGGTGTGCTGTTAGCACCCATCAACACACACGCACACGCACACGCACACACACACACACACACACCTACCTACCTTCTCTGGTTTTCCTGGATAATGTCCCTTTGTTCATTGAGGCTGACTTGTAGAGGTAGCCGGAGTGCAGCACGGCCTGCATAATCTCATCATAGACACTGTGGTCTGAGGAAAACAGCAGAGAACAACATGAAGAAGACATGGACAAGTGTTGAGTCTAGCCATCACGTTGTGGTCTAAGGCAAACAGGGCAAAACATTAAGTCAAACTTTATAATACCTTTCATGAATAAGTCATAATAAAACACATTTACAAGACGATACATACATACGCGATGCTTCATTTCATTTAACTTATTCTTTGAAATGCGGATGTGTTGTTTAGAAATGTTTCTGTTTTTAAAATGTGTTTTTCCCCTCCATTATTCTAGTTGTGCTGTTTGAACAGAGAAAGCTCGAACTCTGTTAATCTTTTACTCCAGCAGCTCTACAGGCGAACATACAGAGGAAGACCCAACTGTCACATCACAAAGGCTCGGCTAGCAAAACGCTTCCAGGATACACAAACCTGCAACAAAACACTCAAACACTTCCAGAAAAGCAGCTCTTGGTGAATTTTTACCTTTATTTAACTAGGCAAGTCAGTTAAGAACAAATTCTTATTTTCAATGACGGACTAGGAACAGTGGGTTAACTGCCTTGTTCGGGGGGCAGAACAACAGATTTGTACCTTGTCAGCTTGGGGATTTGAACTTGCAACCTTCCGGTTACTAGTCCAACGCTCTAACCACTAGGCTACCCTGCCGCCCCAAATAGCTCTACGATTAAATAATTTCACAGAATTCTTAAATTACATTTAAAAACCCAGAGATATAAAAATGTATGTATAGATTTCACAAACTGGACAGACAAATGTTCTGATGATAACCTTTTGGATGGTTATCTGGGTTTCTTTATCAAACCATTGCCGGTTGCTGAGTACACGACCTTATACCTTATACTGCACGGTCGCATAATAGTGACATAACGCAGTAAAAATAATGTCCAGGAGGCAGATAAAGCCTTTCCCCCTGCCTTACCCGAGGTGTCCTGTGAGCGGGAGTATTCCTGAGACAGATGCTTGTCATATCCATTAGAGGCAGCGAGGCGGGATCGGACCGCCTCTGCCTCGGTGAAGATCTGGGTGACTGTCTTCAGCAGGTTCTGCTGGGTCACAGCAGTACACAGAACCTGCAGGGTAGAGAGAGAAGAGAGAGAGAGAAAGAGAGAAGAGAGAGAGAGAGAGAGAGAGAGACAGAGAGAAAAGAGAGAAAGAGAGAGAGAGAGAGAGAGGAAAGCATTAGGCTGACGCACCACACACACCACTAAAAGCATCCACAGTCACGGGGACAGACATTCAGCCCAAATTCCAAAAAGTCCCCTCTCCATTCAACTGCCCCCCTAAATGTGAATCCACCCCCCCCCCCTTTTATCTACTCTAATTGTTTTAGTTTCAAAAGCACATTCCATGTCATTATTGTTGGGGTAAATGTCTAGCTGCATGATAGGTTACAGATACTAAAACTACCACCAATACCATCTAGTCTAAATGTGTATCCTTACAGAAGTATGTAAGGATACATATTTCGACTAGAAGTGTTTTTTGGAAGGCTTCACATGTGATCACGTTTCGTGTAATCACATTAAATTCACATGTGATCACGTGAAATCCATGTGTTTCTACTGTAAGGGTAGGGTCCCTCCATGTGTTTCTACTGTAAGGGTAGGGTCCCTCCATGTGTTTCTACTGTAAGGGTAGGGTCCCAACATGTGTTTCTACTGTGAGGGTAGGGCCCTCCATGTGTTTCTACTGTGAGGGTAGGGTCCCTCCATGTGTTTCTACTGTAAGGGTAGGGTCCCAACATGTGTTTCTACTGTGAGGGTAGGGTCCCTCCATGTGTTTCTACTGTAAGGGTAGGGTCCCTCCATAAGGGTAGGGTCCCTCCATGTGTTTCTACTGTAAGGGTAGGGTCCCTCCATGTGTTTCTACTGTAAGGGTAGGGTCCCAACATGTGTTTCTACTGTGAGGGTAGGGTCCCTCCATAAGGGTAGGGTCCCTCCATGTGTTTCTACTGTAAGGGTAGGGTCCCAACATGTGTTTCTACTGTGAGGGTAGGGTCCCAACATGTGTTTCTACTGTGAGGGTAGGGTCCCTCCATGTGTTTCTACTGTAAGGGTAGGGTCCCTCCATGTGTTTCTACTGTAAGGGTAGGGTCCCAACATGTGTTTCTACTGTAAGGGTAGGGTCCCAACAAGTGTTTCTACTGTGAGGGTAGGGTCCCAACATGTGTTTCTACTGTGAGGGTAGGGTCCCAACATGTGTTTCTACTGTGAGGGTAGGGTCCCTCCATGTGTTTCTACTGTAAGGGTAGGGTCCCTCCATGTGTTTCTACTGTAAGGGTAGGGTCCCTCCATGTGTTTTTACTGTAAGGGTAGGGTCCCAAGATGTGTTTCTACTGTGAGGGTAGGGTCCCTCCATGTGTTTCTACTGTAAGGGTAGGGTCCCAACATGTGTTTTTACTGTAAGGGTAGGGTCCCTCCATGTGTTTCTACTGTGAGGGTAGGGTCCCAACATGTGTTTTTACTGTGAGGGTAGGGTCCCTCCATGTGTTTCTACTGTAAGGGTAGGGTCCTAACATGTGTTTCTACTGTGAGGGTAGGGCCGCTCCATGTGTTTCTTCCCCATAAGGGTAGGGTCCCAACATGTGTTTCTACTGTAAGGGTAGGGTCCCTCCATGTGTTTTTACTGTAAGGGTAGGGTCCCAACATGTGTTTCTACTGTGAGGGTAGGGTCCCTCCATGTGTTTCTACTGTAAGGGTAGGGTCCCTCCATGTGTTTCTTCCCCATAAGGGTAGGGTCCCTCCATGTGTTTCTACTGTAAGGGTAGGGTCCCTTCATGTGTTTCTTTCTCATAAGGGTAGGGTCCCAACATGTGTTTTTACTGTGAGGGTAGGGTCCCAACATGTGTTTCTACTGTAAGGGTAGGGTCCCTCCATGTGTTTCTACTGTAAGGGTAGGGTCCCTTCATGTGTTTCTTTCTCATAAGGGTAGGGTCCCAACATGTGTTTCTACTATGAGGGTAGGGTCCCAACATGTGTTTTTACTGTGAGGGTAGGGTCCCAACATGTTTCTACTGTGAGGGTACGGTCCCTTCATGTGTTTCTTTCTCATAAGGGTAGGGTCCCAACATGTGTTTCTACTGTAAGGGTAGGGTCCCAACATGTGTTTCTACTGTGAGGGTAGGGTCCCTCCATGTGTTTCTACTGTGAGGGTAGGGTCCCAACATGTGCTTCTACTGTAAGGGTAGGGTCCCAACATGTGTTTCTTCGCCGTAAGGGTAGGGTCCCACCATGTGTTTCTACTGTGAGGGTAGGGTCCCTCCATGTGTTTCTACTGTGAGGGTAGGGTCCTAACATGTGTTTCTACTGTGAGGGTAGGGTCCCTCCATGTGTTTCTACTGTAAGGGTAGGGTCCCACCATGTATTTCTACTGTGAGGGTAGGGTCCCTCCATGTGTTTCTACTGTGAGGGTAGGGTCCTAACATGTGTTTCTACTGTGAGGGTAGGGTCCCTCCATGTGTTTCTACTGTAAGGGTAGGGTCCCACCATGTGTTTCTACTGTAAGGGTAGGGTCCCACCATGTGTTTCTACTGTAAGGGTAGGGTCCCTCCATGTGTTTCTACTGTAAGGGTAGGGTCCCTCCATGTGTTTCTACTGTGAGGGTAGGGTCCCTCCATAAGGGTAGGGTCCCTCCATGTGTTTCTACTGTAAGGGTAGGGTCCCAACATGTGTTTCTACTGTGAGGGTAGGGTCCCAACATGTGTTTCTACTGTGAGGGTAGGGCCCCTCCATGTGTTTCTACTGTAAGGGTAGGGTCCCTCCATGTGTTTCTACTGTAAGGGTAGGGTCCCAACATGTGTTTCTACTGTAAGGGTAGGGTCCCAACATGTGTTTCTACTGTGAGGGTAGGGTCCCAACATGTGTTTCTACTGTGAGGGTAGGGTCCCTCCATGTGTTTCTACTGTGAGGGTAGGGTCCCTCCATGTGTTTCTACTGTAAGGGTAGGGTCCCTCCATGTGTTTCTACTGTAAGGGTAGGGTCCCAACATGTGTTTCTACTGTGAGGGTAGATCCCAACATGTGTTTCTACTGTGAGGGTAGGGTCCCAACATGTGTTTCTACTGTGAGGGTAGGGTCCCTCCATGTGTTTCTACTGTAAGGGTAGGGTCCCTCCATGTGTTTCTACTGTAAGGGTAGGGTCCCTCCATGTGTTTTTACTGTAAGGGTAGGGTCCCAACATGTGTTTCTACTGTAAGGGTAGGGTCCCAACATGTGTTTTTACTGTAAGGGTAGGGTCCCAACATGTGTTTCTACTGTGAGGGTAGGGTCCCAACATGTGCTTTTACTGTGAGGGTAGGGTCCCTCCATGTGTTTCTACTGTAAGGGTAGGGTCCTAACATGTGTTTCTACTGTGAGGGTAGGGCCCCTCCATGTGTTTCTTCCCCATAAGGGTAGGGTCCCAACATGTGTTTCTACTGTAAGGGTAGGGTCCCTCCATGTGTTTTTACTGTAAGGGTAGGGTCCAAACATGTGTTTCTACTGTGAGGGTAGGGTCCCTCCATGTGTTTCTACTGTAAGGGTAGGGTCCCTCCATGTGTTTCTTCCCCATAAGGGTAGGGTCCCTCCATGTGTTTCTACTGTAAGGGTAGGGTCCCTTCATGTGTTTCTTTCTCATAAGGGTAGGGTCCCAACATGTGTTTTTACTGTGAGGGTAGGGTCCCAACATGTGTTTCTACTGTAAGGGTAGGGTCCCTCCATGTGTTTCTACTGTAAGGGTAGGGTCCCTTCATGTGTTTCTTTCTCATAAGGGTAGGGTCCCAACATGTGTTTCTACTATGAGGGTAGGGTCCCAACATGTGTTTTTACTGTGAGGGTAGGGTCCCAACATGTTTCTACTGTGAGGGTACGGTCCCTTCATGTGTTTCTTTCTCATAAGGGTAGGGTCCCAACATGTGTTTCTACTGTAAGGGTAGGGTCCCAACATGTGTTTCTACTGTGAGGGTAGGGTCCCTCCATGTGTTTCTACTGTGAGGGTAGGGTCCCAACATGTGCTTCTACTGTAAGGGTAGGGTCCCAACATGTGTTTCTTCGCCGTAAGGGTAGGGTCCCACCATGTGTTTCTACTGTGAGGGTAGGGTCCCTCCATGTGTTTCTACTGTGAGGGTAGGGTCCTAACATGTGTTTCTACTGTGAGGGTAGGGTCCCTCCATGTGTTTCTACTGTAAGGGTAGGGTCCCACCATGTATTTCTACTGTGAGGGTAGGGTCCCTCCATGTGTTTCTACTGTGAGGGTAGGGTCCTAACATGTGTTTCTACTGTGAGGGTAGGGTCCCTCCATGTGTTTCTACTGTAAGGGTAGGGTCCCACCATGTGTTTCTACTGTAAGGGTAGGGTCCCACCATGTGTTTCTACTGTAAGGGTAGGGTCCCTCCATGTGTTTCTACTGTAAGGGTAGGGTCCCTCCATGTGTTTCTACTGTGAGGGTAGGGTCCCTCCATAAGGGTAGGGTCCCTCCATGTGTTTCTACTGTAAGGGTAGGGTCCCTCCATGTGTTTCTACTGTAAGGGTAGGGTCCCAACATGTGTTTCTACTGTGAGGGTAGGGTCCCTCCATAAGGGTAGGGTCCCTCCATGTGTTTCTACTGTAAGGGTAGGGTCCCAACATGTGTTTCTACTGTGAGGGTAGGGTCCCAACATGTGTTTCTACTGTGAGGGTAGGGCCCCTCCATGTGTTTCTACTGTAAGGGTAGGGTCCCTCCATGTGTTTCTACTGTAAGGGTAGGGTCCCAACATGTGTTTCTACTGTAAGGGTAGGGTCCCAACATGTGTTTCTACTGTGAGGGTAGGGTCCCAACATGTGTTTCTACTGTGAGGGTAGGGTCCCTCCATGTGTTTCTACTGTGAGGGTAGGGTCCCTCCATGTGTTTCTACTGTAAGGGTAGGGTCCCTCCATGTGTTTCTACTGTAAGGGTAGGGTCCCAACATGTGTTTCTACTGTGAGGGTAGATCCCAACATGTGTTTCTACTGTGAGGGTAGGGTCCCAACATGTGTTTCTACTGTGAGGGTAGGGTCCCTCCATGTGTTTCTACTGTAAGGGTAGGGTCCCTCCATGTGTTTCTACTGTAAGGGTAGGGTCCCTCCATGTGTTTTTACTGTAAGGGTAGGGTCCCAACATGTGTTTCTACTGTAAGGGTAGGGTCCCAACATGTGTTTTTACTGTAAGGGTAGGGTCCCAACATGTGTTTCTACTGTGAGGGTAGGGTCCCAACATGTGCTTTTACTGTGAGGGTAGGGTCCCTCCATGTGTTTCTACTGTAAGGGTAGGGTCCTAACATGTGTTTCTACTGTGAGGGTAGGGCCCCTCCATGTGTTTCTTCCCCATAAGGGTAGGGTCCCAACATGTGTTTCTACTGTAAGGGTAGGGTCCCTCCATGTGTTTTTACTGTAAGGGTAGGGTCCAAACATGTGTTTCTACTGTGAGGGTAGGGTCCCTCCATGTGTTTCTACTGTAAGGGTAGGGTCCCTCCATGTGTTTCTTCCCCATAAGGGTAGGGTCCCTCCATGTGTTTCTTCTGTAAGGGTAGGGTCCCTTCATGTGTTTCTTTCTCATAAGGGTAGGGTCCCAACATGTGTTTCTACTGTGAGGGTAGGGTCCCAACATGTGTTTTACTGTGAGGGTAGGGTCCCAACATGTGTTTCTACTGTGAGGGTAGGGTCCCTTCATGTGTTTCTTTCTCATAAGGGTAGGGTCCCAACATGTGTTTTTACTGTGAGGGTAGGGTCCCAACATGTGTTTCTACTGTAAGGGTAGGGTCCCTCCATGTGTTTCTACTGTAAGGGTAGGGTCCCTTCATGTGTTTCTTTCTCATAAGGGTAGGGTCCCAACATGTGTTTCTACTGTGAGGGTAGGGTCCCAACATGTGCTTTTACTGTGAGGGTAGCGTCCCTCCATGTGTTTCTACTGTAAGGGTAGGGTCCTAACATGTGTTTCTACTGTGAGGGTAGGGCCCCTCCATGTGTTTCTTCCCCATAAGGGTAGGGTCCCAAAATGTGTTTCTACTGTGAGGGTAGGGTCCCACCATGTGTTTCTACTGTAAGGGTAGGGTCCCAACATGTGTTTCTACTGTAAGGGTAGGGTCCCTCCATGTGTTTCTACTGTAAGGGTAGGGTCCCTCCATGTGTTTCTACTGTGAGGGTAGGGTCCCAACATGTGCTTCTACTGTAAGGGTAGGGTCCCAACATGTGTTTCTTCGCCGTAAGGGTAGCGTCCCACCATGTGTTTCTACTGTGAGGGTAGGGTCCCTCCATGTGTTTCTACTGTGAGGGTAGGGTCCTAACATGTGTTTCTACTGTGAGGGTAGGGTCCCTCCATGTGTTTCTACTGTAAGGGTAGGGTCCCACCATGTGTTTCTACTGTGAGGGTAGGGTCCCTCCATGTGTTTCTACTGTGAGGGTAGGGTCCTAACATGTGTTTCTACTGTGGGTAGGTTTCTACTGTAAGGGTAGGGTCCCTCCATGTGTTTCTACTGTGAGGGTAGGGTCCCTCCAGGTTTCTACTGTGAGGGTAGGGTCCCTCCATGTCCCTCCATGTGTTTCTACTGTAAGGGTAGGGTCCCACCATGTGTTTCTACTGTAAGGGTAGGGTCCCACCATGTGTTTCTACTGTAAGGGTAGGGTCCCTCCATGTGTTTCTACTGTGAGGGTAGGGTCCCTCCATGTGTTTCTACTGTGAGGGTAGGGTCCCTCCATGTGTTTCTACTGTAAGGGTAGGGTCCCACCATGTGTTTCTACTGTAAGGGTAGGGTCCCTCCATGTGTTTCTACTGTGAGGGTAGGGTCCCTCCATGTGTTTCTACTGTGAGGGTAGGGTCCCTCCATGTGTTTCTACTGTGAGGGTAGGGTCCAAACATGTGTTTCTACTGTGAGGGTAGGGTCCAAACATGTGTTTCTACTGTGAGGGTAGGGTCCCAACATGTGTTTCTACTGTAAGGGTAGGGTCCCTCCATGTGTTTTTCTGTAAGGGTAGGGTCCCAACATGTGTTTCTACTGTGAGGGTAGGGTCCCAACATGTGTTTCTACTGTTAGGGTAGGGTCCCTCCATGTGTTTCTACTGTAAGGGTAGGGTCCCACCATGTGTTTCTACTGTAAGGGTAGGGTCCCACCATGTGTTTCTACTGTAAGGGTAGGGTCCCTCCATGTGTTTCTACTGTGAGGGTAGGGTCCCTCCATGTGTTTCTACTGTGAGGGTAGGGTCCCTCCATGTGTTTCTACTGTGAGGGTAGGGTCCAAACATGTGTTTCTACTGTGAGGGTAGGGTCCAAACATGTGTTTCTACTGTGAGGGTACGGTCCCTTCATGTGTTTCTTTCTCATAAGGGTAGGGTCCCAACATGTGTTTCTACTGTAAGGGTAGGGTCCCAACATGTGTTTCTACTGTGAGGGTAGGGTCCCACCATGTGTTTCTACTGTAAGGGTAGGGTCCCAACATGTGTTTCTACTGTAAGGGTAGGGTCCCTCCATGTGTTTCTACTGTAAGGGTAGGGTCCCTCCATGTGTTTCTACTGTGAGGGTAGGGTCCCAACATGTGCTTCTACTGTAAGGGTAGGGTCCCAACATGTGTTTCTTCGCCGTAAGGGTAGGGTCCCACCATGTGTTTCTACTGTGAGGGTAGGGTCCCTCCATGTGTTTCTACTGTGAGGGTAGGGTCCTAACATGTGTTTCTACTGTGAGGGTAGGGTCCCTCCATGTGTTTCTACTGTAAGGGTAGGGTCCCACCATGTATTTCTACTGTGAGGGTAGGGTCCCTCCATGTGTTTCTACTGTGAGGGTAGGGTCCTAACATGTGTTTCTACTGTGAGGGTAGGGTCCCTCCATGTGTTTCTACTGTAAGGGTAGGGTCCCACCATGTGTTTCTACTGTAAGGGTAGGGTCCCACCATGTGTTTCTACTGTAAGGGTAGGGTCCCTCCATGTGTTTCTACTGTAAGGGTAGGGTCCCTCCATGTGTTTCTACTGTGAGGGTAGGGTCCCTCCATAAGGGTAGGGTCCCTCCATGTGTTTCTACTGTAAGGGTAGGGTCCCTCCATGTGTTTCTACTGTAAGGGTAGGGTCCCAACATGTGTTTCTACTGTGAGGGTAGGGTCCCTCCATAAGGGTAGGGTCCCTCCATGTGTTTCTATTGTAAGGGTAGGGTCCCAACATGTGTTTCTACTGTGAGGGTAGGGTCCCAACATGTGTTTCTACTGTGAGGGTAGGGTCCCTCCATGTGTTTCTACTGTAAGGGTAGGGTCCCTCCATGTGTTTCTACTGTAAGGGTAGGGTCCCAACATGTGTTTCTACTGTAAGGGTAGGGTCCCAACATGTGTTTCTACTGTGAGGGTAGGGTCCCAACATGTGTTTCTACTGTGAGGGTAGGGTCCCTCCATGTGTTTCTACTGTGAGGGTAGGGTCCCTCCATGTGTTTCTAAAGTAAGGGTAGGGTCCCTCCATGTGTTTCTACTGTAAGGGTAGGGTCCCAACATGTGTTTCTACTGTGAGGGTAGGGTCCCAACATGTGTTTCTACTGTGAGGGTAGGGTCCCAACATGTGTTTCTACTGTGAGGGTAGGGTCCCTCCATGTGTTTCTACTGTAAGGGTAGGGTCCCTCCATGCGTTTCTACTGTAAGGGTAGGGTCCCTCCATGTGTTTTTACTGTAAGGGTAGGGTCCCAACATGTGTTTCTACTGTGAGGGTAGGGTCCCTCCATGTTTTTCTACTGTAAGGGTAGGGTCCCAACATGTGTTTTTACTGTAAGGGTAGGGTCCCAACATGTGTTTCTACTGTGGGGGTAGGGTCCCAACATGTGCTTTTACTGTGAGGGTAGGGTCCCTCCATGTGTTTCTACTGTAAGGGTAGGGTCCTAACATGTGTTTCTACTGTGAGGGTAGGGCCCCTCCATGTGTTTCTTCCCCATAAGGGTAGGGTCCCAACATGTGTTTCTACTGTAAGGGTAGGGTCCCTCCATGTGTTTTTACTGTAAGGGTAGGATCCAAACATGTGTTTCTACTGTGAGGGTAGGGTCCCTCCATGTGTTTCTACTGTAAGGGTAGGGTCCCTCCATGTGTTTCTTCCCCATAAGGGTAGGGTCCCTCCATGTGTTTCTTCTGTAAGGGTAGGGTCCCTTCATGTGTTTCTTTCTCATAAGGGTAGGGTCCCAACATGTGTTTCTACTGTGAGGGTAGGGTCCCAACATGTGTTTTTACTGTGAGGGTAGGGTCCCAACATGTGTTTCTACTGTGAGGGTAGGGTCCCTTCATGTGTTTCTTTCTCATAAGGGTAGGGTCCCAACATGTGTTTTTACTGTGAGGGTAGGGTCCCAACATGTGTTTCTACTGTAAGGGTAGGGTCCCTCCATGTGTTTCTACTGTAAGGGTAGGGTCCCTTCATGTGTTTCTTTCTCATAAGGGTAGGGTCCCAACATGTGTTTCTACTGTGAGGGTAGGGTCCCAACATGTGTTTTTACTGTGAGGGTAGGGTCCCAACATGTGTTTCTACTGTGAGGGTAGGGTCCCTTCATGTGTTTCTTTCTCATAAGGGTAGGGTCCCAACATGTGTTTCTACTGTAAGGGTAGGGTCCCAAAATGTGTTTCTACTGTGAGGGTAGGGTCCCACCATGTGTTTCTACTGTAAGGGTAGGGTCCCAACATGTGTTTCTACTGTAAGGGTAGGGTCCCTCCATGTGTTTCTACTGTAAGGGTAGGGTCCCTCCATGTGTTTCTACTGTGAGGGTAGGGTCCCAACATGTGCTTCTACTGTAAGGGTAGGGTCCCAACATGTGTTTCTTCGCCGTAAGGGTAGGGTCCCACCATGTGTTTCTACTGTGAGGGTAGGGTCCCTCCATGTGTTTCTACTGTGAGGGTAGGGTCCTAACATGTGTTTCTACTGTGAGGGTAGGGTCCCAACATGTGTTTTTACTGTGAGGGTAGGGTCCCAACATGTGTTTCTACTGTGAGGGTAGGGTCCCTTCATGTGTTTCTACTGTGAGGGTAGGGTCCTAACATGTGTTTCTACTGTAAGGGTAGGGTCCCACCATGTGTTTCTACTGTAAGGGTAGGGTCCCTCCATGTGTTTCTACTGTGAGGGTAGGGTCCCTCCATGTGTTTCTACTGTGAGGGTAGGGTCCAAACATGTGTTTCTACTGTGAGGGTAGGGTCCAAACATGTGTTTCTACTGTGAGGGTAGGGTCCAAACATGTGTTTCTACTGTGAGGGTAGGGTCCCAACATGTGTTTCTACTGTAAGGGTAGGGTCCCTCCATGTGTTTTTCTGTAAGGGTAGGGTCCCAACATGTGTTTCTACTGTGAGGGTAGGGTCCCAACATGTGTTTCTACTGTTAGGGTAGGGTCCCTCCATGTGTTTCTACTGTAAGGGTAGGGTCCCACCATGTGTTTCTACTGTAAGGGTAGGGTCCCACCATGTGTTTCTACTGTAAGGGTAGGGTCCCTCCATGTGTTTCTACTGTGAGGGTAGGGTCCCTCCATGTGTTTCTACTGTGAGGGTAGGGTCCCTCCATGTGTTTCTACTGTAAGGGTAGGGTCCCTCCATGTGTTTCTACTGTGAGGGTAGGGTCCCTCCATGTGTTTCTACTGTGAGGGTAGGGTCCCTCCATGTGTTTCTACTGTGAGGGTAGGGTCCAAACATGTGTTTCTACTGTGAGGGTAGGGTCCAAACATGTGTTTCTACTGTAAGGGTAGGGTCCCACCATGTGTTTCTACTGTGAGGGTAGGGTCCCTCCATGTGTTTCTACTGTGAGGGTAGGGTCCAAACATGTGTTTCTACTGTGAGGGTAGGGTCCCTCCATGTGTTTCTACTGTAAGGGTCGGGTCCCACCATGTGTTTCTACTGTAAGGGTAGGGTCCCACCATGTGTTTCTACTGTGAGGGTAGGGTCCCTCCATGTGTTTCTACTGTGAGGGTAGGGTCCCTCCATGTGTTTCTACTGTAAGGGTAGGGTCCCACCATGTGTTTCTACTGTAAGGGTAGGGTCCCTCCATGTGTTTCTACTGTGAGGGTAGGGTCCCTCCATGTGTTTCTACTGTGAGGGTAGGGTCCCTCCATGTGTTTCTACTGTGAGGGTAGGGTCCAAACATGTGTTTCTACTGTGAGGGTAGGGTCCAAACATGTGTTTCTACTGTGAGGGTAGGGTCCCAACATGTGTTTCTACTGTAAGGGTAGGGTCCCTCCATGTGTTTTTCTGTAAGGGTAGGGTCCCAACATGTGTTTCTACTGTGAGGGTAGGGTCCCAACATGTGTTTCTACTGTTAGGGTAGGGTCCCTCCATGTGTTTCTACTGTAAGGGTAGGGTCCCACCATGTGTTTCTACTGTAAGGGTAGGGTCCCTCCATGTGTTTCTACTGTGAGGGTAGGGTCCCTCCATGTGTTTCTACTGTGAGGGTAGGGTCCCTCCATGTGTTTCTACTGTAAGGGTAGGGTCCCACCATGTGTTTCTACTGTAAGGGTAGGGTCCCTCCATGTGTTTCTACTGTGAGGGTAGGGTCCCTCCATGTGTTTCTACTGTGAGGGTAGGGTCCTTCCATGTGTTTCTACTGTGAGGGTAGGGTCCAAACATGTGTTTCTACTGTGAGGGTAGGGTCCAAACATGTGTTTCTACTGTGAGGGTAGGGTCCCAACATGTGTTTCTACTGTAAGGGTAGGGTCCCACCATGTGTTTCTACTGTAAGGGTAGGGTCCCTCCATGTGTTTCTACTGTGAGGGTAGGGTCCCTCCATGTGTTTCTACTGTGAGGGTAGGGTCCCTCCATGTGTTTCTACTGTAAGGGTAGGGTCCCTCCATGTGTTTCTACTGTGAGGGTAGGGTCCCTCCATGTGTTTCTACTGTGAGGGTAGGGTCCCTCCATGTGTTTCTACTGTGAGGGTAGGGTCCAAACATGTGTTTCTACTGTGAGGGTAGGGTCCAAACATGTGTTTCTACTGTAAGGGTAGGGTCCCACCATGTGTTTCTACTGTGAGGGTAGGGTCCCTCCATGTGTTTCTACTGTAAGGGTCGGGTCCCACCATGTGTTTCTACTGTAAGGGTAGGGTCCCACCATGTGTTTCTACTGTAAGGGTAGGGTCCCTCCATGTGTTTCTACTGTGAGGGTAGGGTCCCTCCATGTGTTTCTACTGTGAGGGTAGGGTCCCTCCATGTGTTTCTACTGTAAGGGTAGGGTCCCACCATGTGTTTCTACTGTAAGGGTAGGGTCCCTCCATGTGTTTCTACTGTGAGGGTAGGGTCCCTCCATGTGTTTCTACTGTGAGGGTAGGGTCCCTCCATGTGTTTCTACTGTGAGGGTAGGGTCCAAACATGTGTTTCTACTGTGAGGGTAGGGTCCAAACATGTGTTTCTACTGTGAGGGTAGGGTCCCAACATGTGTTTCTACTGTAAGGGTAGGGTCCCTCCATGTGTTTTTCTGTAAGGGTAGGGTCCCAACATGTGTTTCTACTGTGAGGGTAGGGTCCCAACATGTGTTTCTACTGTTAGGGTAGGGTCCCTCCATGTGTTTCTACTGTAAGGGTAGGGTCCCACCATGTGTTTCTACTGTAAGGGTAGGGTCCCTCCATGTGTTTCTACTGTGAGGGTAGGGTCCCTCCATGTGTTTCTACTGTGAGGGTAGGGTCCCTCCATGTGTTTCTACTGTAAGGGTAGGGTCCCACCATGTGTTTCTACTGTAAGGGTAGGGTCCCTCCATGTGTTTCTACTGTGAGGGTAGGGTCCCTCCATGTGTTTCTACTGTGAGGGTAGGGTCCTTCCATGTGTTTCTACTGTGAGGGTAGGGTCCAAACATGTGTTTCTACTGTGAGGGTAGGGTCCAAACATGTGTTTCTACTGTGAGGGTAGGGTCCCAACATGTGTTTCTACTGTAAGGGTAGGGTCCCACCATGTGTTTCTACTGTAAGGGTAGGGTCCCACCATGTGTTTCTACTGTGAGGGTAGGGTCCCTCCATGTGTTTCTACTGTGAGGGTAGGGTCCCTCCATGTGTTTCTACTGTGAGGGTAGGGTCCCTCCATGTGTTTCTACTGTAAGGGTAGGGTCCCTCCATGTGTTTCTACTGTGAGGGTAGGGTCCCTCCATGTGTTTCTACTGTGAGGGTAGGGTCCCTCCATGTGTTTCTACTGTGAGGGTAGGGTCCAAACATGTGTTTCTACTGTGAGGGTAGGGTCCAAACATGTGTTTCTACTGTAAGGGTAGGGTCCCACCATGTGTTTCTACTGTGAGGGTAGGGTCCCTCCATGTGTTTCTACTGTGAGGGTAGGGTCCTAACATGTGTTACTACTGTGAGGGTAGGGTCCCTCCATGTGTTTCTACTGTAAGGGTCGGGTCCCACCATGTGTTTCTACTGTAAGGGTAGGGTCCCACCATGTGTTTCTACTGTGAGGGTAGGGTCCCTCCATGTGTTTCTACTGTGAGGGTAGGGTCCCTCCATGTGTTTCTACTGTAAGGGTAGGGTCCCACCATGTGTTTCTACTGTAAGGGTAGGGTCCCTCCATGTGTTTCTACTGTGAGGGTAGGGTCCCTCCATGTGTTTCTACTGTGAGGGTAGGGTCCCTCCATGTGTTTCTACTGTGAGGGTAGGGTCCAAACATGTGTTTCTACTGTGAGGGTAGGGTCCAAACATGTGTTTCTACTGTGAGGGTAGGGTCCCAACATGTGTTTCTACTGTAAGGGTAGGGTCCCTCCATGTGTTTTTCTGTAAGGGTAGGGTCCCAACATGTGTTTCTACTGTGAGGGTAGGGTCCCAACATGTGTTTCTACTGTTAGGGTAGGGTCCCTCCATGTGTTTCTACTGTAAGGGTAGGGTCCCACCATGTGTTTCTACTGTAAGGGTAGGGTCCCTCCATGTGTTTCTACTGTGAGGGTAGGGTCCCTCCATGTGTTTCTACTGTGAGGGTAGGGTCCCTCCATGTGTTTCTACTGTAAGGGTAGGGTCCCACCATGTGTTTCTACTGTAAGGGTAGGGTCCCTCCATGTGTTTCTACTGTGAGGGTAGGGTCGCTCCATGTGTTTCTACTGTGAGGGTAGGGTCCTTCCATGTGTTTCTACTGTGAGGGTAGGGTCCAAACATGTGTTTCTACTGTGAGGGTAGGGTCCAAACATGTGTTTCTACTGTGAGGGTAGGGTCCCAACATGTGTTTCTACTGTAAGGGTAGGGTCCCACCATGTGTTTCTACTGTAAGGGTAGGGTCCCTCCATGTGTTTCTACTGTGAGGGTAGGGTCCCTCCATGTGTTTCTACTGTGAGGGTAGGGTCCCTCCATGTGTTTCTACTGTAAGGGTAGGGTCCCTCCATGTGTTTCTACTGTGAGGGTAGGGTCCCTCCATGTGTTTCTACTGTGAGGGTAGGGTCCCTCCATGTGTTTCTACTGTGAGGGTAGGGTCCAAACATGTGTTTCTACTGTGAGGGTAGGGTCCAAACATGTGTTTCTACTGTAAGGGTAGGGTCCCACCATGTGTTTCTACTGTGAGGGTAGGGTCCCTCCATGTGTTTCTACTGTAAGGGTCGGGTCCCACCATGTGTTTCTACTGTAAGGGTAGGGTCCCACCATGTGTTTCTACTGTAAGGGTAGGGTCCCTCCATGTGTTTCTACTGTGAGGGTAGGGTCCCTCCATGTGTTTCTACTGTGAGGGTAGGGTCCCTCCATGTGTTTCTACTGTAAGGGTAGGGTCCCACCATGTGTTTCTACTGTAAGGGTAGGGTCCCTCCATGTGTTTCTACTGTGAGGGTAGGGTCCCTCCATGTGTTTCTACTGTGAGGGTAGGGTCCCTCCATGTGTTTCTACTGTGAGGGTAGGGTCCAAACATGTGTTTCTACTGTGAGGGTAGGGTCCAAACATGTGTTTCTACTGTGAGGGTAGGGTCCCAACATGTGTTTCTACTGTAAGGGTAGGGTCCCTCCATGTGTTTTTCTGTAAGGGTAGGGTCCCAACATGTGTTTCTACTGTGAGGGTAGGGTCCCAACATGTGTTTCTACTGTTAGGGTAGGGTCCCTCCATGTGTTTCTACTGTAAGGGTAGGGTCCCACCATGTGTTTCTACTGTAAGGGTAGGGTCCCTCCATGTGTTTCTACTGTGAGGGTAGGGTCCCTCCATGTGTTTCTACTGTGAGGGTAGGGTCCCTCCATGTGTTTCTACTGTAAGGGTAGGGTCCCACCATGTGTTTCTACTGTAAGGGTAGGGTCCCTCCATGTGTTTCTACTGTGAGGGTAGGGTCCCTCCATGTGTTTCTACTGTGAGGGTAGGGTCCTTCCATGTGTTTCTACTGTGAGGGTAGGGTCCAAACATGTGTTTCTACTGTGAGGGTAGGGTCCAAACATGTGTTTCTACTGTGAGGGTAGGGTCCCAACATGTGTTTCTACTGTAAGGGTAGGGTCCCTCCATGTGTTTTTCTGTAAGGGTAGGGTCCCAACATGTGTTTCTACTGTGAGGGTAGGGTCCCAACATGTGTTTCTACTGTTAGGGTAGGGTCCCTCCATGTGTTTCTACTGTAAGGGTAGGGTCCCTCCATGTGTTTCTACTGTAAGGGTAGGGTCCCTCCATGTGTTTCTACTGTAAGGGTAGGGTCCCTCCATGTGTTTTTACTGTAAGGGTAGGGTCCCTCCATGTGTTTCTACTGTGAGGGTAGGGTCCCTCCATGTGTTTCTACTGTAAGGGTAGGGTCCCTCCATGTGTTTCTACTGTAAGGGTAGGGTCCCAACATGTGTTTCTACTGTAAGGGTAGGGTCCCTCCATGTGTTTTTACTGTGAGGCACAGCAGTCAGCCAAGGCTGTCAAGACAGATAGTAATTTAATTGTTCCTTCATAACAAACTAGAAAATGTTCTCCATTCGTGCACCTTGTACACTAGTGTTAAGGGTTTAATGGTACGAATATAGCCTATACTTTTTATTATATTGAACCTTTATTTAACTCGGCAAGTCAGTTATTAAGAACAAATTCTTATTTACAATGACGGCCTACCCAGGGCCAAACCCTGACGACACTGGGCCAATTCTGTGCTACCCTACGGGACTCCCAATCACGGCCAGTTGCGATACAGCCTGGATTCAAACCAGGGACCGTAGTGACGCCTCTTGCATTGAGATGCAGTGCCTTAGACCGCCGTGCCACTCGGGAGCCCGCAACACACGTCCTTTGAATCCTCTTATAGCAGCTATATATTTGAAATCTATACTATTTGTGTTCCTGTACCTTGAGCAGCTCCTCTTGTGTGTTGAAGTTGGGGTGGGGGTGTCGGTAGCGCCCCTCACGGTACTTCTGGATGATAAACTCCTTCCGCTGGTCCGGTGTGGCGTCACAGTCTAACCCGTCAGCTGGAGATAGCCTGGCCGCCCAGAACTCATTGGCTCGGTCGTTCCCCAACATTATGAAGAGCTGACGAACACAAACACAGAATAAAAAAGGGAAGTCATGAGGGTTTTAGTATATTCACAGTCTATCATCTGACTTTCAACTTAAAAACGTACAAAATATATTTAAACTGTTCCAATATAATGGATTTTTTTGGGAGGTAAAAGTGTCGAGAAGTACCTGATACACAACAAAACAAACTAATTTCAGTATCCTGGAAAATATTTTGCCACTTGACTAAAATAAACATGAGCATATCCCCCTGATTCTTTCCCACACCCTTTCCCTGAAGAACCGTTCCCTTTACTCTCACCTGGACGATCTCATTGCTCCACACGCTGGTGTCCAGTTTCAGGCTCTGTACTTTAGACACCATAGTCCCCAGACCTCTGTGTTGACCTGCAGGGGAAAGGGGACAAAATACCTCCATAATCACTCTCCTGGTACGAGACAGTGGTATTGTGTTGGTAACAGGACACTCAGGCGCTGCCTCGCTAGAGAGAACCACGAGAGAGGGACATGATGTTTGTATTTGGAAACACTTCTAGAGCAACATAGCACGTCACCTGGCACAGGTGTGCTACAACACCACAGGTGTGCTACAACACCACAGGTGTGCTAAAACAACACAGGTGAGAATTAAACTGTTGTGGCTCATGACAATGGGCTGATAACTAAGACACCTGGCCAACAGCTGCCAATGCCATCTCATCAGTCACACTCACCAGGCGGGACGCTAAGTCCCCCAAAGCAACACCCAACTAGGCCCACAGGCATCAAACTGCAACCCCACTCTTTTAGGCAGGGGGGGGGGGGGGGGCAACAGAGCTAGGGAGGGGGAGCCCGCCCCACCTATACAATAGTAGGGGAAACACTGTCTCACCTGCACAGTTCTTACAGATGACAACACAGAGGTTAATGGAGGCCCAGTCAGGGTTGACTGCTTGGCAGTCAGCACAGAGCTTATTGAACCTGTTGGACCAGATCTTCTCAGCCACCTCGTAGTCAGACAGGGTCTCTGCTATGGACTCCTGTACAGCCTCCATCCAGTCCCTCTTATCCCGCTCAGACTCAGCTGTGAAACTACAGGGACAATCAATCAATCACCATTTTTTTTTTCATTTTCTTTCAGAAACAGCAGTGTAGGAAGTCCATGATGAACAGACTTTATTGTTGCTAAAACTAGAGAAATGTGTGTTATTGCCACGTCGGTAAATACAAACCTGAATGTTTTGTAAGGTGTGATGAGATCAAAGCTCTTTCCTTTGCCGTCTCTGATCGTAGCTCCTCTGGCCTCGATCAGCGTGATTCCAATCCCATTCCTAAAACACTGCTCAGTCTTGTACAGCCAGACCTGCTCTGTGTTGATGGCCACGTAGATTTTTGACTTGGTCCCTTTGAGCTCCAGAGGACCACTCCTCTGACAGTGGCTGCCAGGACCGAAGCGAGGGCGCCCGAACACAAGCTGTTCCTTCACCCTCCCCTGTAGGGTACTGCACCACTGATGTCTCTGCACTGAGAGGGGACAGGTAGAAAGATAGTGGTAATACTAACTATTTTATAGTACAAAAAAATACCAGGTATTTACTATGAAAGTATATGGTAAAATGGTAATAACACAAGAAAAATATGTGAATTTATTGTTTGCGTCGTATGGATTCAAAACAACTACCCTTCTGTACCAGTCAGTTACTAATTGTATCAGAAACTATCTATTGATAGCAAAAGATTTCCTAATAGGTAAATACCAGAGGAATCAGTAGCCTAAAATAAAGTCCTAAACAAGATGTTTATGACAGTAACTGAAACAATCTTGTCTCACTGAGGTCAACCTTTGTCCAACATAAAGGTTGTCACATGGTTGGTTTCTGCTTGTATGCCCTGAGGACTCCTCTATAGCTGTGTCCCGATCCTACACCATTCTCCTAAAAATATGCACTTGCACACTTGGATTTAACAACACATATCCAATGCTTTGAAAATAATGATGGGGAATTTGCAAAAACACACTTTGGGAGAAGTGTAGAGAAGTGGGACAACTGACGTCTGTAGTTGCTTGTGTGTGAGATTTTAATTGCTGTTGTTGTTAAGGTACTTTTTGTTTACCTTCGTTATCAGCCCGGAAGACAAATGTCCTGTGACTTGTCACTATCTCAAATTTATTGTCTTTGGCCATGCGAGCCATCTGTATCGCAGCCAGAGGAATCACTCCTTTGGGGTATGGGTCCTTGGAGACAATAGTAAAGAGGCACATGATGAACAATCCTGGTTCTCACAATCAATATGCAGTACAGTCCGTCATTGAAGGAAAAAGGAGCCTACCTTTTCACTGCCGAAGTACAGCAGATTTTTGCCATCAAACTTCACATAGCGTTTCTGGAATACATAGTTCCTAGAATGCCAAATATAAAAATGATCAGATTCTCATACCACTGATTTTTTTTAAAAAAAGGAGAAAATAAATCTAACATTTGAAGAGCAAAGCAGAGCTGTTGACCTATAGGAACTGATTAGCATTTAACAAGAAACATCAAAACAGACTGGAGAACCAGGAAGGAAGAGACAGGGTTGAGAGGACAGACATGAGGCAGAGACAGAGCCTTCAGAAAGTATTCATACCCCTTAACTTATTCCACATTTTGTTGTGTTACAGCCTGCATTTCAAAATGGATTAAATATAAAAAAACACGTATCACCCATCTACACACAATACCCCATAATGACAAAGTGAAAACATGTTTTAAGAAATACAGGTCATTTACATAAGTATTTACACCCCTGATTCAATACTTTGCAGAAGCACCTTTAGCAGTGATTACAGCTGTGTCTTTCTGAGTAAGTCTCTTAAGAGCTTTGCACACCTGGATTGTACAATACTTAATAATAATAAAAAAAATCTTCAGTATGTCAAGTTTGTTGTTGATCATTGCTAGACAGCCATGTTCAAGTCTTGACATAGATTTAAGCCGATTTTAGTCAAAACTGTAACTAGGCCACTCAGGAACATTCAGGATTTTGCCTGTGCTTAGCTCAATTACGTTTATTTGTATCCTAAAAAAAAAACTCCCTAGTCCTTGCCGATGACAATTATACCCATAACATGATGCAGTCACCACCATGCTTGAAAATCTGAAGCATGGTACTCAGTGATGTGTTTTGTTGGATTTTCCCCAAACATAACAACTTTGTATTCAGGACAAAAAGTTTATTTCTTTGCCACATTTTTTACTTTAGTGGCTTATCGCAAAACAGGATGCATTTTTTGGAATAGTTTTATTCTGTACAGCAGTGGTTCTCAATCCTGGTCCTGGGCACCCAAAGGGATGCACATTTACATTTTTGCTTGAGAACTACAAACATGATTCAAATGAAAGCCTCATGATTGATATAATTGGGGCGGCAGGGTAGCCAAGTGGTTAGAGCGTTGGACTGGCAAGTTCAAATCCCCGAGCTGACAAGGTACAACTCTGTCGTTCTGCCCCTGAACAGGCAGTTAACCCACTGTTCCTAGACGTCATTGAAAATAAGAATTTGTTCTTAACTGACTTGCCTGGTTAAATAAAGGTAAAATAAAAAATAAAAAATGACGAGTTGACCATTTGAATCAGCTGTGTAGTGCTAGGGCAAAAACAGGACCAGGATTGAGAACCAGTGCAGTACAGGATTCCTTCATTTCACGCAGTCATTTAGGTTAGTATTGTGGAGTAACTACAATGTTGTTGATCCATCCTCAGTTTTTTCCTATCACAGCCATTAAACTCGGTGACTGTTTTAAAATCACCATTGGCCTCATGGTGAAATCCCAGAGCAGTTTCCTTCCTCTCCGGCAACTGAATTAAGAAGGAAACCTGTATCTTTGTAGTGACGGGGTGTATTGACACTCCATCCAAAGTGTAATTAGTAACTTCACCATGCTCAAAGGGATATTCAAAATTTGCTTTTAAATGTTTACCCATCTACGAATAGGTGTCCTTCTTTGCGAGGCATTGAAAAACCTCCCTGGTTGTGGTTGAATCTGTGTTTGAAACTCACTGCTCGACTGAGGGACCTTACAGATACTTGTGTGAGGTACAGAGATGAGGTAGTCATTCAACAACCATGTTAAACACTGTTATGGTAAAGTCCATGCAATTTATTATGGTTCTTGTTAAGCACATTTTTACTCCTGAACTTATTTAGGCTTGAATACTTATTGACTCAGTTCAGCTTTTCATTTTTAATTAACTAGTAAAAATGTATAAAAACATAATCCCACTTTGACATTATGAGGTATTGTGTGTAGGTCAGTGACGCAAAATCTCAATTTAATCAATTTTATATTTAGGCTGTAACACAACACAATGTGGAAAAAGTCAAGAGGTGTGAATCATTTCTGAAGGCTCTGTATATATCAACTGTTTAGCATTTAGCAAGAAACACAAACACAGACTGGAGAAACACAGACACAGACTGGAGAAACACAAACACAGACTGGAGAAACACAGACACAGACTGGAGAAACACAGACACAGACTGGAGAAACACAGACACAGACTGGAGAAACACAAACACAGACTGGAGAAACACAGACACAGACTGGAGAAACACAGACACAGACTGGAGAAACACAGACACAGACTGGAGAAACACAAACACAGACTGGAGAAACACAGACTGAAGAAACAAACACAGACTGGAGAAACAAACACAGACTGGAGAAACACAAACACAGACTGGAGAAACACAAACACAGACTGGAGAAACACAGACACAGACTGGAGAAACACAGACACAGACTGGAGAAACACAGACACAGACTGGAGAAACACAGACACAGACTGGAGAAACACAGACACAGACTGGAGAAACACAGACACAGACTGGAGAAACACAGACACAGACTGGAGAAACACAAACACAGACTGGAGAAACACAGACTGAAGAAACAAACACAGACTGGAGAAACAAACACAGACTGGAGAAACACAAACACAGACTGGAGAAACACAAACACAGACTGGAGAAACACAGACACAGACTGGAGAAACACAGACACAGACTGGAGAAACACAGACACAGACTGGAGAAACACAGACACAGACTGGAGAAACACAGACACAGACTGGAGAAACACAGACACAGACTGGAGAAACACAGACACAGACTGGAGAAACACAGACACAGACTGGAGAAACACAATGAGAAGAAAGAAAGAAAGAAGAAGAGAGACAAACCGGTTTGAGAGGACAGACACGAGGCAGAGACAGTTCCTCAGAAGGGAGGAGAAGACGGAGGGAGGAAAGGAGGATAGGACCATCAGCCCAGACCAGGACCCGGACCAGGACCCGGCATACCCTTGTGGTGATAGCTTATCCAGCCAGCCACAGATGATGGGTTCAGTCTGCTCAGAGAGAGATGTGTAGCTGGCGTAGGGGGATATCGTCTGGTCCTCATCTGGCTCCGACGGGTACAGGTTGGGGGGTAAGGAGAGGCAGCGAGGGGGTGGTGCTGCCTCTCCTACTGTGCTGTAGCCCTGGGACTCACTGTGGAGGGCGTGGGACAGACGTTGGGCCCAGGAGAGTTTGGATGTCCTGCAGTGTAAAGACAGTCTCCATAATTGATTGATGCATTTGTAATAACCTTGACTCCAGCCACTTTAGGTTTCTCTAGTGTGAGAATACGGTGTCTGATAGCAGGTACCAACATTGGTTTGAAAAGATGGAGAACACGGAACATTTTAAATCTACAGTAGACCATTTTCTATCTTATGACTGTAGTCAGAGTTGTGTGAGAAGATGTTAAATTGGAAAGCCTGAAGTATTATCCACTCCTCTAGAAACAATAATCTTACCCATGATCCTCTCTGTGCTTCGCTTCCTCCTTTCTTGTCATTCCGGTCTTTCCTTCACTGTTGGTCCTTTCCGCCTTTGAGAACACAACATGGATAACACATTCATCAATGTCAGGAGAGCTAAAGTGATCACAAACACTAAACACAATATAACTCTGATGGGTTCTTGTAACCTGATAACAGACTCAGGTCCTGATGGGTTCTCGTAACCTGATAACAGACTCAGGTCCTGATGGGTTCTTGTAACCTGATAACAGACTCAGGTCCTGATGGGTTCTTGTAACCTGATAACAGACTCAGGTCCTGATGGGTTCTTGTAACCTGATAACAGACTCAGGTCCTGATGGGTTCTTGTAACCAGATAACAGACTCAGGTCCTGATGGGTTCTCGTAACCAGATAACAGACTCAGGTCCCGATGGGTTCTTGTAACTAGATAACAGACTCAGGTCCTGATGGGTCCTTGTAACCTGATAACAGACTCAGGTCCTGATGGGTTATTGTAGTAACCTGATAACAGACTCAGGTCCTGATGGGTTATTGTAACCAGATAACAGACTCAGGTCCCGATGGGTTCTTGTAACCAGATAACAGACTCAGGTCCCGATGGGTTCTTGTAACCAGATAACAGACTCAGGTCCCGATGGGTTCTTGTAACCAGATAACAGACTCAGGTCCTTTTCCAAATGGCCCCCTATTCTCTATATGGCCCCCTATTCTCTATATAGTGCACTACTTGGGACCTTTTCAGACACCATTTGATGTTTTCCTGGAAAGCCTATGGGGCTCTGGTCAAACGTAGAGCACTGTATAGAGAATAGTGTGCCGTTTGTGACACATCCTCAGAGTCCCAGTCTCACCTCAGAGTGATGCAGTGGTCGTCTGGTCTGGAAGACTGTTTCACAGTAGGGACTGATCTCCTCCTCTGGGTCCTCCATGGGGACTGTGGTGGAGGAAGATTATAAGCCTTGATATAATATATTATTTAATGATTATAACCAGTTATAAAGCATTTAAACTGTATGTTCAAGTGTAAGCGAAAAAGTTACGTTTTAGAAATGCAAAACTCGAATGATCTTGATTTTTTTTTAAAAACAGGTCAAGAGTCATTTACAGGCCTGAATGACACATCGATATAACGTCTTACTTAACCATCTGTACGGTTACTTTCAGAAAGTAATGTGTAAGACTTACCTCCGTGGGACGATTCACAAGAGTTATTACTTAAAGTGCTGCAGAGAGACACAACACAAAACATTAGATACACAAAACAATACTCTCTCTCTCTCTCTCTCTCTCTCGACGGTGGCCTATATAACTACTTTATAGGTATACGAAGTTAAAGTCAGACGTTGACCTACCTCTTTCTTTCAGGAGAGGTGTGGATCTCTGGCCGTGGTGGTGTTTGAGGAGCGCTGCAGGGAATCCGTCCACTACTAGCTGCCGTGCCAGGTGAAGTGCCACAGTAGATCTCATTGGAGACCATCTCCATCGGGGAGCCGGGAGGGGAAGTGGTCGAAGAGGGGAATCCAGTGTCGTCATAGTTACAAGGGGATGAGGGAGGTGTGGTTGTCATGCACTGGTCCTGGTTTTGTTCAGTCCTTCCACCAGATGACGGCGGTGTGGATGTAGGTCCACTAAACATGGCTGGAGGGATACCTCGGTTCAGCCGAGGGGGAACAGGGGGCAGGGGACCTCCAGAGTCTGAGGAGTTACTCAGTCTCCTCTCTCTCAGGCTTAGGCTGTGTCTCAGGGCAGGGGTAGGTGTAGGGTTAGGGGCAGGGTTAGGGGCAGGCCCCACCACCACTGTGTCAGTGTTAAATTCTCCTGAAGCCAAACCTTTAAATATGGTGAAGGAGAGAGATTCCTGAGACGGTTTCCTGGTTAGGGTTAGAACCAGGGGATCTGGTGGTGTCGGTGATTCGGGACAGGAGAGAAACCGGGCGGGTTCTGTTTTGTGTATGTAGAACACCGTTCTAGGTTTTGGAACCGGTTTTATGACAACATTCCCATTGTACTGCTGCTGTTCTGACCCGGAGTTCATCAACATGGATGGAATGTTAGGAACAGAACTATTCCAGAAAGCTTCAAACGGAATATCCCCTGTTCCGCCCCCTTGGTCAGACCTCGGCCCTCCTGATTGGATGGGTGTGGAATTAATGTCAGACTCAGACTGACAACGGTCCAATAAGGGCTCTAATGGCTCCGGCTTCGACTGATTCTGATTGGTAACCCTCTGAATGTGCTGGACCAGTCTCAGTATTCTCTTCCTGTGTCCGGTGGCAGTTACACCCAGCTGGATGAGAGCTCCATTGTCTAGGTGGCTGAGGTCCCTGGCCAAGAGGAAGCCAGCCTGGCGGATGGTCTTCAGGTATCGCTCCAGGTGGATCGCAGCCAACAGGGTCTCAACGTCCGTGTTTCCATCCATTGTTGCCATAACAACGTACATACATGAGCTTGGATGGGGCCTTCAGCTGCTGTGGTCAAGACGATGTCCATCATGGACCTTACACAGGGAGACTCCTCTCCATCTGAAATGAACAACAATATAATTGGTTCATGTTGAGTTAGTGTTCCAACTGGTCAATTGTTCTGACAAAATAACTAATTCACTACATTCCCTTACTATAATTCAAATCAAATCAAAGCTTATTCGTCATATGCACAGGATACAGTGTGTGTAAACGGGCACAGTGAAATTCTCACAGAGTAACACTGTAAACATGTACTAAACATGTCTATTACATCACAAAACACTATGTAATTATTTCAACTGAACTACTATTGATAGCATGTTAACTTCCAGTGGCATCACCACTGAAATGGACTGAAATGGCATCACCACTGAAATGGAAGACCACTGAAATGGCATTACCATGACCTTTCCACAGCAGGTGACCAGCCATCTTTCAGCCAGCCACTTAAAATCACAGATGTGGAACAAAGACTGATGTCATTGAACACACAGACACATGATTGTTCAGTTTTAGACAGGCCTGTAAAGTTAGCATGGCTGAGGAGAGAAAGCAGGCAGGGAAGGAAGTAGGGGGTTATGGCACCAGTTGACCAGGGAGAAGGAAGTAGGGGGTTATGGCACCAGCTGACCAGGAAGAAGGAAGTAGGGGGTTATGGCACCATCTGACCAGGGAGAAGGAAGTAGGGGGGTTATGGCACCAGCTGACCAGGGAGAAGGAAGTAGGGGGTTATGGCACCAGCTGACCAGGGAGAAGGAAGTAGGGGGTTATGGCACCAGCTGACCAGGAAGAAGGAAGTAGGGGGTTATGGCACCAGCTGACCAGGAAGAAGGAAGTAGGGGGTTATGGCACCAGCTGACCGGGAAGCAGGAAGTAGGGGGTTATGGCACCAGCAGACCAGGGAGAAGGAAGTAGAGGGTTATGGCACCAGCTGACCAGGGAGAAGGAAGTAGGGGGTTATGGCACCAGCTCACCAGGAAGAAGGAAGTAGAGGGTTATGGCACCAGCAGACCAGGGAGAAGGAAGTAGGGGGTTATGGCACCAGCTCACCAGGAAGAAGGAAGTAGGGGGTTATGGCACCAGCTGACCAGGAAGAAGGAAGTAGGGGGTTATGGCACCAGCTGACCAGGAAGAAGGAAGTAGGGGGTTATGGCACCAGCAGACCAGGGAGAAGGAAGTAGAGGGTTATGGCACCAGCTGACCAGGAAGAAGGAAGTAGGGGGTTATGGCACCATCTGACCAGGGAGAAGGAAGTAGGGGGTTATGGCACCAGCTCACCAGGAAGAAGGAAGTAGGGGGTTATGGCACCAGCTGACAAGGGAGAAGGAAGTAGGGGGTTATGGAACCAGCTGACCAGGGAGAAGGAAGTAGGGGGTTATGGCACCAGCTGACCAGGGAGAAGGAAGTAGGGGGTTATGGCACCAGCTGACCAGGAAGAAGGAAGTAGGGGGTTATGGCACCAGCTGACCAGGGAGAAGGAAGTAGGGGGTTAGGGCACCAGCTGACCAGGGAGAAGGAAGTAGGGGGTTATGGCACCAGCTGACCAGGAAGAAGGAAGTAGGGGGTTATGGCACCAGCAGACCAGGAAGAAGGAAGTAGGGGGTTATGGCACCAGCTGACCAGGGAGAAGGAAGTAGGGGGTTATGGCACCAGTTGACCAGGGAGAAGGAAGTAGGGGGTTATGGCACCAGCTGACCAGGAAGAAGGAAGTAGGGGGTTATGGCACCAGCTGACCAGGGAGAAGGAAGTAGGGGGTTATGGCACCAGCTGACCAGGGAGAAGGAAGTAGGGGGTTATGGCACCAGCTGACCAGGAAGAAGGAAGTAGGGGGTTATGGCACCAGCAGACCAGGGAGAAGGAAGTAGGGGGTTATGGCACCAGCTCACCAGGAAGAAGGAAGTAGGGGGTTATGGCACCAGCAGACCAGGGAGAAGGAAGTAGGGGGTTATGGCACCAGCTCACCAGGAAGAAGGAAGTAGGGGGTTATGGCACCAGCTGACCAGGAAGAAGGAAGTAGGGGGTTATGGCACCAGCTGACCAGGAAGAAGGAAGTAGGGGGTTATGGCACCAGCTGACCAGGGAGAAGGAAGTAGGGGGTTATGGCACCAGCTCACCAGGAAGAAGGAAGTAGGGGGTTATGGCACCAGCTGACCAGGAAGAAGGAAGTAGGGGGTTATGGCACCAGCTGACCAGGGAGAAGGAAGTAGGGGGTTATGGCACCATCTGACCAGGGAGAAGGAAGTAGGGGGTTATGGCACCAGCTGACCAGGAAGAAGGAAGTATGGGGTTATGGCACCAGCTGACCAGGAAGAAGGAAGTAGGGGGTTATGGCACCAGGTGACCAGGGAGAAGGAAGTAGGGGGTTATGGCACCAGCTGACCAGGAAGAAGGAAGTAGGGGGTTATGGCACCAGCAGACCAGGAAGAAGGAAGTAGGGGGTTATGGCACCAGCTGACCAGGGAGAAGGAAGTAGGGGGTTATGGCACCAGTTGACCAGGGAGAAGGAAGTAGGGGGTTATGGCACCAGCTGACCAGGAAGAAGGAAGTAGGGGGTTATGGCACCAGCTGACCAGGGAGAAGGAAGTAGGGGGTTATGGCACCAGCTGACCAGGGAGAAGGAAGTAGGGGGTTATGGCACCAGCAGACCAGGGAGAAGGAAGTAGGGGGTTATGGCACCAGGTGACCAGGGAGAAGGAAGTAGGGGGTTATGGCACCAGCTGACCAGGAAGAAGGAAGTAGGGGGTTATGGCACCAGCTGACCAGGAAGAAGGAAGTAGGGGGTTATGGCACCAGCAGACCAGGAAGAAGGAAGTAGGGGGTTATGGCACCAGCTGACCAGGGAGAAGGAAGTAGGGGGTTATGGCACCAGCTGACCAGGGAGAAGGAAGTAGGGGGTTATGGCACCAGCTGACCAGGGAGAAGGAAGTAGGGGGTTATGGCACCAGCAGACCAGGGAGAAGGAAGTAGGGGGTTATGGCACCAGCTGACCAGGAAGAAGGAAGTAGGGGGTTATGGCACCAGCTGACCAGGAAGAAGGAAGTAGCATCTAAGAGATGAATAGACAGCATGAGAAAAATCTAATAAGGTAACATGTGAAAACTGCAATTATTTAATGAATTCTGAAAATTCTTTGGAAGGTGTGTACCATTTAGTTGACGACAAGGCACCATTTTAAAGTGTATTCTTAGTCAACATGTATGCAATAATCTAAATGATAAAAGTAATGGAGAAACAACAAACGGTGTCCAGGGATACCCCTCCCTAGCTGCAGGCGGTTGTACTGCGTGTCAGGTTTGGGTGCACAGCTCTTTGAAAGCCTTGGTAGAAACACTTCCTGAAAGAGCTTGGAATGCGTGTTTAATGGCTACTTTTCCCTGGCTGGTGTGTGTGTTAGACCTGGGTTCAAATACAATTCTAAATCGTTCAAATGCCTTGACCATTTGCTCTAGCCTGCCTGGAGTCCCATAATGGATAGGGTTTGCAGTTATGGGACTATTCTATTGGTTTATTAAGCTAAACAAGCTCAAACCGAGCACAGATAAAGTATTTAAAATGATTTAAAATATTATTTGGACCCAGGTTTGGAGTGTGTGTCCCTGTGGGTGACTCAGCTTGGGAACCCAGTCAGAACTAAAGAGAATCTCAAGGCTGACTGGGGCAGTTTGCCAGCCTTGTGAGGGGGAGGTACACAGCACAGCACATAACACATTCAAACAGAGTTTAGGATAGAAAATAGTAATTTATGAGGCCTTGGACAGATTAAGACAGATTCTTATTAAATTAGTTATGGGCGCCAGAACAGAATGTGAAGACTTCCAACAGGGCTACAGATGTCTGTAGGAACTATCTTTGAACTAAAGTGTGGTTTGTGTAGAGGGAGGAGGACGCCACTGAACATACCGTACGTACACAATCATTTTTCCACTTCATTGCTCATCTTGCCACATCTCTTCCTCTGTTATGACTTGCATTCAACAACCTAAGCAGAAGTTGTGGCCTGGGTGTTACGCTGGTATGTCACGCTTCCTTTTTCCTGGTAGTTTAATGTGGGGAAGGGGTTCATCTGAATCCTTGTAATCTGGTCAAATCGTTAGATACATCTAGGTTAATAATGCTGTGAGGTTGCTAATTCAGTTCCATAACAGCCGCCATGTTGCGGTTACATGGCAGCCAGGTAATCATCACAATACCTTTTGCAGTGGGAAGTGGGGAGGGACAATATCCTCTCTCCCATTTCCATCGCTCCCCTCTCTCCCTCCTGCTCTCAGCACCAGACCTGGGTTCAAATACTATTTACAATCTTTCAAATACTTAATATGTGCTTGATTGAGATTGCCTAGCTAAATGGACAAATAGAACAGTCCCCAAAACTGTAAACTCTGTCCAGCTGGTTCTCGAAGCAAGCTAGAGAAAATGCTCAAAGTATTTATTTAATTGATTTCAAACAGTATTTGAAACCAGGTCTGTTCTCAGCACAGAACCGGAGCCCTGTGTTTTCTCTGTGTGTATCAGTGGGCTGGAGGCAAAGGTTAACCTACAGAGTGGAGACAGAGGAAGAGAAGGATGTGACTCATAGACCTCTTTCAGTATCTTGCCTCCCATTCCCCTGCTGCCTGCTCCCATTCCCCTGCTCCCTGTTGCCATTCCCCTGCTCCCATTCCCCTGCTGCCTGCACCCATTCCCCTGCTGCCTGCACCCATTCCCCTGCTGCCTGCTCCCATTCCCCTGCTCCCTGTTGCCATTCCCCTGCTGCCTGCTCCCATTACCCTGCTCCCTGCTCCCATTCCCCTGCTGCCTGCTCCCATTCCCCTGCTGCCTGCTCCCATTCCCCTGCTCCCTGCTGCCTTACTACAGGCTGAGGACTAGTTCTCCTTCCTTATTGTTCAAATGGTGAGAGACCACCCTTTTCACACTATTGTGCCGACCCGACTCAACCCAAACCTGACTGGATGCATAACAAGGCCAGCCCAGTACAGTTCGGCTCAGCACGGCATGCCTCAGTAATGTGTAAATGATACGAGTATATGGCTGCCATCGGACTGTACTCTACATGGTAAAACAGTAGTGTGTAGTTCCAGTAGTTAGCTACACCGCTACATGGTAAAACAGTAGTGTGTAGTTCCAGTAGTTAGCTACACCGCTACATGGTAAAACAGTAGTGTGTAGTTCCAGTAGTTAGCTCCACCGCTACATGGTAAAACAGTAGTGTGTAGTTCCAGTAGTTAGCTACACTGCTACATGGTAAAATAGTAATGAACTACTGAAAACACTACCTATTTTCGAATTTAGTTCACCTACCACTAAGTGTAACAGTTGTTAAAGTACTATGTGAATTTCACCAGGTTCATATATTAATATGTCGTGGTGATTTGTTATTATGCATGCCTGCATCCTGGGAGAAGGGGAGTGTGTACTTACTTACGTTTTGTCCTGCGGTGCTCGTGCTCACATCATTTTGATGCACTGGGATAGGTAAGGCACGCTTTTACTGTCTTCAGAAAAGTTTGATTCTTTTAAGTACAAAGTCATACACACAGTGTTTTGTTCAAGAATAATGATGTATATTTAGAGGTTACTCATAAGTGGATGGTATTGTTAAGATACACTTGCAATTGTACTTTTTAGGATGATATCAACATTCTGAATTCAACATGTGGTTAATAGCTAGCTAAGGTATTAGCAGGCTGTTGTATGTGTGAACGATGGCTAGCTCCTCGAATGATCCCAGTCCCTCCTATTGTGCATCTGTTGTAGAAAGAGGCGACGATTCTCCAGAACATATGTGCTCTACAAATGTTTTATTTTCTTTTGGATGCAGAGAGTGAATTCTGCTGAATTAAAACTACCTGATCTCCAAAGTCCCACGTCTATAGTCTCAATCAACCACACACAACGCTGAGTTACAGCGGTGCAGTATAGCACCGGTGACACAAGCTACTGCTAAATATAGTTTAACGTCCACCAAGCTACTCCTAAATATAGATAACCTACTAGTTGAACTGCATATGGTTCACGACTCCCCAACACTGCTTCCAAGTCCCCTCCATGCAAGGCCAAAGGAGTGATGACTGGGGGAGGGTTGTAGATGAAGCAACTCAGTAGTAAATGGACATTCTCATACTGGCCTCCTTCAACAGGAGAGAAAGTGAGAGCTGCTGATCACTGAGATTAACAGAGGAGGAGAGATCTGAAGGGGACACTGAGATTAACAGAGGAGGAGAGATTTGAAGGGAACACAGATTAACAGGAGGAGGAGAGATCTGAAGGGAACACTGAGATTATAAAGAGGAGGAGAGATTTGAAGGGAACACTGAGATTAACAGGAGGAGGAGAGATCTGAAGGGAACACAGATTAACAGGAGGAGGAGAGTTCTGAAGGGAACACTGAGATTATGAAGAGGAGGAGAGATCTGATGGGAACACTGAGATTATGAAGAGGAACAGGGAGTTTTGTTCAATCACTAGATACAGTATCTTTAATAGTCAACTCCTGACAAAACATGGGGAGGTTTTTTTTTTTCAGTGACTAGTCCATTTTAAATAACCTGAATCTAGTTCCTGTTTCGCTTGCAACAAACAAACAAAATCCGGCCTTTGCTTCATCTCTCTCCCATTCAATAGTCTTCATCTCTCTCCTCTTCTCCCCTGTCCATAGTACTTATCTGGGCTAGAGATCTGGGCTCTGTCAGAGCTACAGAAAACACAGGATACAGCTGTCACTCACACACTGGAGGAAAACAGAGACGCCCCACCCTCCTCTAGTGGTAGGATGACAGTAAACTGAAGTATTGTAGGCTAGCAGAGGTGGTAGGATGATGGTCATCTGTGACAGTAGCTGTATTATTTTCAGTTCCCATAACATCAGTATGTCAGGCTACTATACTGAATTGGAGGGTTGGGAAGGGAGGAACAAAATGGCCTCCCCCTGATTTCAAATGATCTTAATCAAAAAATGATGTCATTCAAAACTAACATGATCATTGTTTTTTTTTGGGGGGGGGGGGTAACCATCTCACAGAGTGTGACTTTAAAATATATTTCAAACTCTCAGCGCATTATGCAATGAATCAGCTTTTCATTTTTACACTCAGAGACAGACAGTTTGCATCATTCACACAAGTCTAACATGTCCTTCCCTTTTTCATTGTTACAGACCTCATAACGTCTCACACAAGACAACATGCAGCTACGAACCCAGTCTTAGTGGGAACTTTTGTCTGCATGAAGAGGTCATGACAGTAACCCCTTCCCTATTTACAGTAGTGGTCATGTGGTTACATTTAGCCAACTAAAATTCTATTTCAAGTTGTCCTGTTCAGGACTCTGTTTACAGTACAGAGTCAATCGTTTCTCGGAGCTTGTCGGTGTCTCTCTGTCTGACATTAGCTCGTACAAATGTAAATTGCTTTACATAAAAGCATCTGAGGAAATGAATATCTTGACAGACTTACTGGGTTCATTTGTTCTTAATTGCAACTAAGCCATGTTAACAGCTAGGCACCATGAGTTCTGACCACACATCCAGTCCCTGACAACACTTTACATTACAGAGAGATTGGCTGCTGTCTTTTTCTTATGGACTTTAATTCATTATGTTACCACAAAGTAATGCTTTGCAAAATCAAGCATGTCTCAGTGCAGTGTTCGGTTGATAGGCAAAATAACAGTGACTGAGAAGGCTGTAAGTGATTCACTGGTATGTTCTAGTGGTCTGAATGTAAAGAAACAACAACAACCGTACTGTCACCCTTAACAGTCTGACGTTAGTCTACATGATGACGTCACCCTAGGTAAACAGGAAGTTACATGGAAAGGGGACTCAACAACATTGTGAAAGAAAATATACAATATGCCTCAGAGGTTCAAACCTCATGGGGTTCAAACCTCATGGGGTTCAAACCTTTTTTGGCCCACAACCCTATTTTGATATTTGAAAATTCTCACGACCCCAACCATGCGAAAAATAGTATGTACTTTTATATTTGGGGCTATGACAGTCAACTGAAAAACCTTCTAACAGTACTTCTGGTTGTCTTCTCAACTCACCATCACATACTTTTAATGTGGGTCTGTGACAGTCAATTGCATATTAGTCTGCATTAACTGCGTTAGCTACTAAGCGTTACAAAGCAATCACTAGCCTGCTATTCAGTGATGGTGGGTGTGTGGTCCAAGTCTGGGTTTAAGGGTCTCTTTTCCAAGCTTAAAAAAGGATAAACATTCAACACCATGGGCCAGAAAAGTTTGAATACATTGGCCACGTCTGCTGCATAAAAAATAAAAAAAACTTTGAAACTTGGAACTGGGAAATCTCTTACTTCAGTGAGTTCAAGACAACTGGGAACTCGGACAAAATAAGCTCAGACTGGGCAGATACGTTTTGAACGGTCATCCAACTCGGAATTCCAAGTCAGGAACTTCGACCTGAAGATCCCTGATGTCATGAATCAACCTTTCCCCCCCCCCACTTTGATTACATATTTTGCCCCCAAGGACTGCCTCACCAACTTCCTGTTCAAGTGAGCACAAGGTGAGTCCAAAAATGTATTTTATGCTGCTGCATAAATTATTTAATATCCCAGCAAGATATGTACACTGTAGCTAAGAAAGTAATACTAAGTGTATGCTAAGTGTACCCTGACTTGGTGGTGCACGTGTAGCCTATAGTCTGTTTTAGAGAAATGTCATCAAATATTGTAAGAGCTTTCATTGTCTGCTTATAGGCCCCCTTTAATTATCCTACGATTCTGACTTGGTGAACAGGGAGAACACCGTAAGAACGGTCCATGTTCTGAATTCTATCGCTGTACATTTCAAAAGTGCTGAACAAATCGTTATATTGACTACGTCCATCCTAGCTCGCTCATTGTCTGAATCCAAATTATGGATGGCCTCTTGTCTGCTTGTCGTCCCCTTATGCCATAGTTTGTACATCTCAATTGTCAGCAGAAACCACATTTGTTTAAGCAAGTCAGCCAAATCAGCTATGTTTTTTTTTTAAAGGCAGTAAATGAGGCTAATGAATGGTTTCACTGACTGACAAGGCTCCGCTGATAGCCAGGTGTAGCAGTGATAAAGTGTTGGGACTCTGCTGTTGGGACAACTTTATGTAGGCCCTAACAGTTTGTGAGCACCATTTGTCACCATTAGAGCGCAATTAATGTATTGTGTAGTGGTTTTGCTGGCATGCATCTAAAACATTTTTGGGGAGTTTGCCCTACCAAGATTTACATGCTAAAATTGCCACTGTCTCCACATAGTTTTGTTAACAGGCGCTCAGTGGACGTAGTTTGATTTAGTTTACAACTGAAGTTACCTGCTTCAATATTTCTCAAAGTTCTGTACTCAGCTCTTTTGCCGCCAGTTGCTCTCAGGGTATCCCCTACAGTGGGTGTATCCCCTACAGTGGGTGTATCCATTACAGTGGGTGTATCCCCTACAGTGGGTGTATCCCCTACAGTGGGTGTATCCCCTACAGTGGGGGTATCCCCTACAGTGGGGGTATCCATTACAGTGGATGTATCCCCTACAGTGGGTGTATCCCCTACAGTGGGTGTATCCCCTACAGTGGGGGTATCCATTACAGTGGGTGTATTCATTACAGTGGGTGTATTCATTACAGTGGGTGTATCCCCTACAGTGGGTGTATCCCCTACAGTGGGGGTATCCATTACAGTGGGTGTATTCATTACAGTGGGTGTATCCCCTACAGTGGGTGTATTCATTACAGTGGGTGTATCCCCTACAGTGGGTGTATCCCCTACAGTGGGTGTATCCATTACAGTGGGTGTATCCCTACAGTGGGTGTATTCATTACAGTGGGTGTATCCCCTACAGTGGGTGTATTCATTACAGTGGGTGTATCCCCTACAGTGGGTGTATTCATTACAGTGGGTGTATCCCCTACAGTGGGTGTATCCCCTACAGTGGGTATATTCATTACAGTGGGTGTATTCATTACAGTGGGTGTATCCCCTACAGTGGGTGTATCCATTACAGTGGGTGTATCCCCTACAGTGGGTGTATCCCCTACAGTGGGGGTATCCATTACAGTGGGTGTATTCATTACAGTGGGTGTATCCCTTACAGTGGGTGTATCCCCTACAGTGGGTGTATCCCCTACAGTGGGTGTATCCATTACAGTGGGTGTATCCCTACAGTGGGTGTATTCATTACAGTGGGTGTATCCCCTACAGTGGGTGTATTCGTTACAGTGGGTGTATCCCCTACAGTGGGTGTATCCCCTACAGTGGGTGTATCCCCTACAGTGGGTGTATCCATTACAGTGGGTGTATCCCCTACAGTGGGTGTATCCATTACAGTGGGTGTATCCCCTACAGTGGGTGTATCCCCTACAGTGAGTGTATCCACTACAGTGAGTGTATCCACTACAGTGGGTGTATCCCCATTACAGTGGCTGTATTCATTACAGTGGGTGTATCCACTACAGTGGGTGTACCCATTACAGTGGTGTATCCCCTACAGTGAGTGTATCCACTACAGTGGGTGTACCCATTACAGTGGGTGTATTCATTACAGTGGGTGTATTCATTACAGTGGGTGTATCCCCTACAGTGAGTGTATCCACTACAGTGGGTGTACCCATTACAGTGGGTGTATCCCCTACAGTGAGTGTATCCACTACAGTGGGTGTACCCATTACAGTGGGTGTATCCCCTACAGTGAGTGTATCCACTACAGTGGGTGTACCCATTACAGTGGGTGTATTCATTACAGTGGGTGTATTCATTACAGTGGGTGTATCCATTACAGTGGGTGTATCCATTACAGTGGGTGTATCCCCTACAGTGGGTGTATCCCCTACAGTGAGTGTATCCACTACAGTGAGTGTATCCACTACAGTGGGTGTATCCCCTACAGTGAGTGTATCCCCAACAGTGGGTGTACCCATTACAGTGGGTGTATTCATTACAGTGGGTGTATTCATTACAGTGGGTGTATCCATTACAGTGAGTGTATCCACTACAGTGAGTGTATCCACTTCAGTGGGTGTATCCATTACAGTGGGTGTATTCATTACAGTGGGTGTATACACTAGTGGGTGTATACACTACAGTGGGGGTATTCATTACAGTGGGTGTATCCATTACAGTGGGTGTATTCATTACAGTGGGTGTATTCATTACAGTGGGTGTATTCATTACAGTGGGTGTATCCCCTACAGTGGGTGTATCAATTACAGTGAGTGCATCCCCTACAGTGGGTGTATCCCCTACAGTGGGTGTATTCATTACAGTGGGTGTATCCCCTACAGTGGGTGCATCCCCTACAGTGGGTGTATTCATTACAGTGGGTGTATACATTACAGTGGGTGTATTCATTACAGTGGGTGTATTCATTACAGTGGTTGTATATGGCATATGGAGACATATTCATAACTAGAGTGCAGAGTCCTGCCCTCCAACCCACCCAAGATGGAGCCCCATCTGTGCAAAAGCCCACCATTCGATCCCATATGGAATCTGTTTTTCATCAATATGGCCACGCAGCACACTAGACAGCCAATATGGAATCTGTTTATCATCAATATGGCCACGCAGCACACTGAATTTCCAATATGGAATCTGTTTATCATCAATATGGTCACGCATCACACTGGACAGCCAATATGGAATCTGTTTATCATCAATATGGCCACGCATCACACTGGACAGCCAATATGGAATCTGTTTTTCATCAATATGGCCACGCAGCACACTGAACATCCCCTGTGCCGTTTCATGCTCTTGAATCGTGAGACAGAACAATATATCCTCGTGAGTAGAACCCCCAGACAAGTATAGCGAACAGAAGTCAATGCATGGGCATCTCGGCCCTCACAGCTAACGTCCATTTGGAGAGGATGAGCTGGGGAGTTGAGTCGTTCAGTCAGAATCAATTATTTGTTTAACAGTGTCATCTTAAAAAAATGTATTGATGTGAGTTTCTGTCCTCCCCACACATTGTTTTTACCATATCAATTTCAGCCGCCCGGTAATGTCAAAGTCTCTGCAACATTGTGTGGTTTTGTAGCGAAGCGGGCCTAGTCATTCACCGTGGGAATGATTCAAGTGCGGCCTTTTCCCATGATCTTAAGGGCTCTCTCTGGTTTAATTTGATCTTTTAGATTTGAAAATGTTTTATTTAGATTTAAGGATAACCACATTATAATGACTGGGGGCAAACTACCTGCCCTCCAGGACACCTACACCACCCGATGTCACAGGAAGGCCATAAAGATCATCAAGGACAACAACCACCCGAGCCACTGCCTGTTCACCCCGCTATCATCCAGAAGGCGAGGTCAGTACAGGTGCATCAAAGCTGGGACCGAGAGACTGAAAAACAGCTTCTATCTCAAGGCCATCAGACTGTTAAACAGCCATCACTAACATTGAGTGGCTGCTGCCAACACACTGACTCAACTCCAGCCACTTTAATAATAATTGGGAATTGATGTAAAATATATCACTAGCCACTTTAAACAATGCTACTATATAATGTTTACATACCCTACATTATTCATCTCATATGTCTACGTATATACTGTACTCTATATCATCTACTGCATCTTTATGTAATACATGTATCACTAGCCACTTTAAACTATGCCACTTTGTTTACATACTCATCTCATATGTATATACTGTACTGTACTGTATATACTGCATCTTGCCTATGCCGTTCTGTACCATCACTCATTCATATATCTTTATGTACATATTCTTTATCCCTTTACACTTGTGTGTATAAGGTAGTAGTTTTGGAATTGTTAGTTAGATTACTCGTTGGTTATTACTGCATTGTCGGAACTAGAAGCACAAGCATTTCGCTACACTCGCATTAACAACAGCGACGCTCCCCATCAAACCTGTAAGAGCTTAACAGGATCTACAGAGAATAATGGGAGAAACTCCCTAAATCCAGTGGTGTAAAGTACCTAAGTAAAAAATACTTTAAAGTACTACTTAAGTAATTTTTGGGGGTCTGTACTATTTATATTTGTTGATAACTTTTACTTTACTACATTCCAAAAGAAAATAATATACTTTTTACTCCATACATTTTCCCTGACACCCAAAAGTTACATGTTGAGTGTTTAGCAGGACAGGAAAATGGTCCTATTCACACACTTATCAACAGAACACATGGTCATCCCTACTGCCTCTGATCTGGCAGACTCACTAAACACAAAATGTATAATTTGTAAATTATGTTTGAGTGCCATAATTTGCAAATAAATTCATTAAAAATCCTACACTGTGATTTTCTGGATTTGTTTTCTCATTTTGTCTGTCATAGTTGAAGTGTACCTATGATGAAAATTACAGGCCTCTCTCATCTTTTTAAGTGGGAGAACTTGCACAATTGGTGGCTGACTAAATACTTTTTTGCCCCACTGTATGTCTTGTGACACTAGACACATTAGGGAAGCCATAGAAAAAGGAATCTGGTTGATATCCCTTTCACTGCTCAATAGGGACGCATAGGAACGCAGAGGTTTCTAAATAAGAGTCACATCCTGATTGGATTTTTCTCAGGCTTTCGCCTGCAATATCAGTTCTGTTATACTCAGACAATATTTTTACAGTTTTGGAAACTTTAGAGTGTTTTCTATCCTAAGCTGTCAATTTTATGCATATTCTATTATCTGGTCCTGAAAAATTGCCCGTTTACTTTGGGAACGTTATTTTTCCAAAAATGAAAATAGTGCCCCCTAGTTTCAAGAGGTTAACTATATTTGACCAATTCCATTTACTTTTGATACTTAAGTATATTTAGAACCAAATACTTTTTTACTTTTACTCATGTAGTATTTGAGTGACTTTTACTTGAGTAATTTTCTGTTAAGGTATCTGTACTTTAACTCAAGTATGACAATTGGGTACTTTTTCCACCACTGCCAAAATACAGGTGTGCCAAGCTTGTAGCGTCATACCCAAGAAGACTCAAGGCTGTAATCGCTGCCGAATGTGCTTCAACAAAATACAGAGTAAAGGGTCTGAATACTTATGTTAATGTGATATTTTAGTTTAGGTTTTTTTATATACATTTGCAAAAACATCTAAAAACCTGTTTTTGCTTTGTCATTATGTGTAGATTGAGGTGGGGGGGGGGGATTATTTAATCAATATTAGAATAAGGCTGTAACGTAACAAAATGTGGAAAAAGTCAAGGGGTCTGAATACTTTCTGTATGCACTGTACGAGTCAAACATTTGAACTCACTCGTCTTAGTTTGTGGAATTTCTTTCCTTCTTAATTTATTTTTATTTTTAAAAATTTATTTAACCAGGCAAGTCAGTTAAGAACAAATTCTTATTTTCAATGACAGCCTAGGAACAGTGGGTTAACTGCCTGTTCAGGGGCAGAACGGCAGATTTGTACCTTGTCAGCTTGGGGGTTTGAACTTGCAACCTTCCAATTACTAGTCCAAAGCTCTAACCACTAGGCTACCCTGCCGTGCTTGAGCCAATCAGTTGTGTTGTGACAAGGTAGGGGTGGTATACAGATGGTCTTTAACCAAATAGGGCTAAGTCCATATTATGGCAAGAACAGCTGAAATAAGCAAAGACAAATGACAGTCCATCATTACTTTAAGACATGAACGTCAGTCAATCCGGAACATTTCAAGAACTTTTCAAGTTTCTTCAAGTGCAGTTGCAAAAACCAACAAGCACTATGATGAAACTGGATCTCATGAGGACCGCCACAGGAAAGGAAGGCCCAGAGTTACCTCTGCTGCAGAGGGCAAGTTCCTTAGATTTACCTGGCTGTCATGAGGACCGCCACAGGAAAGGAAGACCCAGAGTTACCTCTGCTGCAGAGGGCAAGTTCCTTAGAGTTACCTGGCTGTCATGAGGACCGCCACAGGAAAGGAAGACCCGGAGTTACCTCTGCTGCAGAGGGCAAGTTCCTTAGAGTTACCAGCCTCAGAAATGTGCAAATATCTGCACCTCAGATTTCAGCCCAGATAAATACTACAGAGTTTAAGTAACAGACACATCTCAACATCAACTGTTCAGAGGAGACTGCGTGCATCAGGCCTTCGTGGTCGAATTTCTGCAAAGAAACCACTACTAAAAGAACACCAATAATAAGAAGAGACTTGCTTGGGCCAAGAAACACGAGCAATGGACATTAGACTGGTGGAAATATGTCCTTCTGTCTGATGAGTTCAAACTGGACATTTTGAGTCCCAACCGCTGTGTCTTTGTGAGACGCAAGAGCAGGTGAACGGATGATCTCTGCATGTGTGGTTCCCACCGTAAAGCATGGAGGAGGTGGTGTGATGGTGTGGGGGTGCTTTGCTGGTGACACTGTCTGTGATTTATTTAGGATTCAAGGCACACTTAGACAGTATGGCTACTACAGCATTCTGCAGCAATATGCCATCCCATCTGGTTTGCACTTAGTGGGACTATCATTTATTTTTCAACAGGACAATGACCCAACACACACCTCCAGGCTGTGTAAGGGCTATTTGACCAAGAAAGAGAGTGATGGAGTGCTGCATCAGATGACCTGGCCTCCACAATCACCCGACTTCAACCAAATTGAGATGGTTTGGGATGAGTTGGACCGCAGAGTGAAGGAAACGCAGCCAACAAGTGCTCAGCATATGTAGGAACTCCTTTAAGACTGTTGGAAAAGCATTCCACATGAAGCTGGTTGAGAGAATGCTAAGAGTGTGCAAATCTGCCATCAAGGCAAAAGGTGGCTACTTTGAAGAATCTCAAATATAAAATGTATTTTGATTTATTTAACACTTGTTTTGGTTACTACATGATTCCATATGTGTTATTTCCATAGTTTTGATGTCTTCACTATTCTGTGGAAAATAGTAAAAAGAAAGAAAGAAAAACCCTTGACTGGTACTGTATATATATATTTATTTTCAGCATTTTTCATATCATAGTCCTAGTTTGGGAACAGCTGCTCTAAATGAATAACCCATTCAAACATGCCCTTCCAGATACGTAATGTCCCCCAACTCCAACTCTCCACTCGTAAATCAAGTCAAACAATTTGCGGAAGCGGACAAGTGGTAAAGTCAAAATGTATTTTCCAAACGGAGGAGGACGGAGGGAGGATCCAAGCAGGCCTCTGGGTTACATACAGGATGCTGGCTGAGCTGGTTGGGGGGGGTAGGCTGTAGATAAGTAACAGGGAAGCACTATTGCGAGACACAATATGTCATTGTTCAGCGCTAGGCTAGCTATGGCCTCCACGCTGCCTGGATGACAGTACAGGCCTGTGTACTAACTAGCTAACAAGCTCAGTCACATTTTAGTCTCTCTCTCTCTCGCTCTCTCGGGAAGACATCTGACTGAGACAGTGTTTTAGTCCAGCACACGCTGTCCCTCTTTCTTGGGAAAAAAACAACATTAAGACACAGTGTGGAAGGAGCTTCTTCTGAACACACATGGTTAGATCAACCACTTAGAGCAGTAAAACCAAAAAAAAAAAACTGTCAAAACTCCCAGAAAGTCATAAATCAGGAGTTCATCTGTGTCGTCCCTGTCGCTCTACGAAGGAGGAGAGATGGCAGTACGAGACATAGATCTGTACACCTAGATGACAGGCCTAAGTATCCCTTTCTGACGCATACAGCAATCTACATTACTTACTGTACACCCTTGTTATTTTACTGCTGCTCTTCATTATTTGTCAGTTTTATCTCTTACTTTTTTTTGGGGGGGGGGGGGTATTTTCTTAAAACTGCATTGTTGGTTAAAGGCTTGTAAGGAAGCATTTCCTGTTGTATTCGGTGCATGTGACAAATACTAACTGTAGTCAAATCAAATTGTATCAGTCACATGACAATCCGTCCAATGCTGTCAAATCCACCTCTTCTCTTCCTCAAAATCACATATTATTGGTCCCATAACACATGGTTAGCAGATGTTATTGTTGAGTGTAGCGAAATGCTTGTAAAAATGATTTCCTGGGCTAACAATGTAAGAGATAATACATTAAAAAAACAACGTTTCCTGTAATCATTAGAATGTGCCGCCTTTAATGTATCATGTATATTTGCATGGCGGCTCTGGAGGACAATTCCAAGGCAAAGGAATTATGGTTTGGCTCAGATTCTTCACTTTAAAACGTTTTTTCCCCAAAAACGTTTAAATATCTGCTCCGAATTCAGATTCAAAAGATAGCCGACACCCCATTCTTTATGCAGACACGACACCTCGAGTTTGAAAATATATATATATATGGGTTGTTGAACTAGAAAATGCGTAATTATGAATAACGAATATCCATTATTTTCATGGTGATATATCCTGAATAAGTACACAAAACTAGAAATATGCAATTCTTTATTTATTTTATTTCACCTTTATTTAACTAGGCAAGTCAGTTAAGAACACATTCTTATTTTCAATGACGGCCTAGGAACAGTGGGTTAACTGCCTCGTTCAGGGGCAGAATGACAGATTTTCACCTTGTCAGCTCGGGGAATCTAATCTTGCAATTTTACAGTTAACTAGTCCAATGCTATAACGACCTGCCTCTCTCTCGTTGCACTCCACAAGGAGACTGCCTGTTACGCGAACGCAGTAAGCCAAGGTCAGTTGCTAGCTAGCATTAAAAACGTATCTTATAAAAAACAATTAATCATAATCACTAGTTAACTACACATGGTTGATGATATTACTAGATATTATCTAGCGTGTCCTGCGTTGCATATAATCTGACTGAGCATACAAGTATCTAAGTATCTGACTGAGCGGTGGTAGACAGAAGCAGGCGCGTAAACATTCATTCAAACAGCACTTTCGTGCGTTTTGCCAGCAGCTGTTTATTGTGCGTCAAGCATTGCGCTGTTTATGACTTCAAGCCTATCAACTCCTGAGATGAGGCTGGTGTAACCGAAGTGAAAGGGCTAGCTAGTTAGCGCGTGCTAATAGCGTTTCAAACGTCACTCGCTCTGAGCCTTCTAGTAGTTGTTCCCCTTGCTCTGCATGGGTTATGCTGCTTCGATGGTGGCTGTTGTTGTGTTGTTGGTTCAAGCACAGGTAGTAGCGAGGAGAGGGACGGAAGCTATACTGTTACACTGGCAATACTAAAGTGCCTATAAGAACATCTAATAGAGTCAAATGTTAATGAAATACAAATGGTATAGAGGGAAATAGTTCTATAATAACTACAACCTAAAACCTCTTACCTGGGAATATTGAAGACTCATGTTAAAAGGAACCACCAGGTTTCATATGTTCTCATGTTCTGAGCAAGGAACTGAAACGTTGGAGAAGAACGTTGGAGAAGAAAGTAAAAGTGCAATATGTGCAACACTTTGTTTTTGCATTATTTAAACCAAATTGAACATGTTTCATTATTTACTTGAGGCTAAATTGATTTTATTGATGCATTATATTAAGTTAAAATAAGTGTTCATTCAGTATTGTTGTAATTGTCATTATTACAAATAAATAAATGTAAAAATATATATTTTTTAAATGCTTAAAAAAATAAAAATAAAAAAAAATAATAAAAAATTAAATAAAATGTAAAAAAGATTCGGCCAATTAATCAGTATCTGCTTTTTTGGTCCTCCTATAATCGGTATCGGTGTTGAAAAATCATAATCGTTCGACCTCTAGTAAAAACACTAACCAATTGGTAGGTCTACTTTTACTTGTTACTTCTGTGAACTTTCATTATCCTCCCTCATAAAGAAGTAAAATTAGAAAATATCTTTAAAATGTTTGTGTTTTTGTTAACGGAATTACAATACAATGATTCTTAAAAACTTACAGGAGGCAAAGAATTGACCCAAAACTAAATTACAAAGTGTTTATATTAGTTGGCAGGGTTCTTTATGTCAACATTATTGGATTTGTATGTACAGTACCAGTCAAAAGGTTTGGACACACCTACTCATTACAGGGTTTCTCTTTATATTTACCATTTTCTACATTGTAAAATAATAGTGAAATCAAAACTATGAAATGACACATATGGATTCATGTAGTAACGGGAAAAAAAGTGTCAAACAATATATTTCATTTTTGAAATTCTTCAAAGTAGTCCCGTTTTGACTTGATGACAGATTTGCACACTCTTGGCATTCTCTCAACCAGCTTCATGAGGTAGTCACCAGGAATGTATTTCAATTAAGGAAAGCAGAACAGAAAATCAAAGTGAACGTAATGTTAACTCTGGAGGTTAGAAGTCGTCTTTGTTGATTAGTAAATGTAATTGGAAATAGTTCTGTATTGATCCGTAGCGTGAATTACTTTTACTTTATTTAACTAGGAAGCCAGTTAAGAACAAATTCTTATCTACAATGACAGCCTACCAAAAGGCAAAAAGCCTCGTGGGGTCTGGGATAAAAAAATAAAAGACAAAACCCACAACACTACAAGAAGAGAGACCTAAGACAACATAGCAAGGCAGCAACACATGACAACACAGCATGGTAGCAACACAACACTACATGAAGAGAGACCTAAGACAACATAGCAAGGCAGCAACACATGACAACACAGCATGGTAGCAACACAACACTACATGAAGAGAGACCTAAGACAACATAGCAAGGCAGCAACACATGACAACACAGCATGGTAGCAACACAACACTACATGAAGAGAGACCTAAGACAACATAGCAAGGCAGCAACACATGACAACACAGCATGGTAGCAACACAACACTACAAGAAGAGAGACCTAAGACAACATAGCAAGGCAGCAACACATGACAACACAGCATGGTAGCAACACAACACTACATGAAGAGAGACCTAAGACAACATAGCAAGGCAGCAACACATGACAACACAGCATGGTAGCAACACAACACTACAAGAAGAGAGACCTAAGACAACATAGCAAGGCAGCAACACATGACAACACAGCATGGTAGCAACACAACACTACATGAAGAGAGACCTAAGACAACATAGCAAGGCAGCAACACATGACAACACAGCATGGTAGCAACACAACACTACATGAAGAGAGACCTAAGACAACATAGCAAGGCAGCAACACATGACAACACAGCATGGTAGCAACACAACACTACATGAAGAGAGACCTAAGACAACATAGCAAGGCAGCAACACATGACAACACAGCATGGCAGCAACACATGACAACACAGCATGGTAGCAACACATGACAACACAGCATGGTAGCAACACAACACTACAAGAAGAGAGACCTAAGACAACATAGCAAGGCAGCAACACATGACAACACAGCATGGTAGCAACACAACACTACATGAAGAGAGACCTAAGACAACATAGCAAGGCAGCAACACATGACAACACAGCATGGTAGCAACACAACACTACAAGAAGAGAGACCTAAGACAACATAGCAAGGCAGCAACACATGACAACACAGCATGGTAGCAACACAACACTACATGAAGAGAGACCTAAGACAACATAGCAAGGCAGCAACACATGACAACACAGCATGGTAGCAACACAACACTACAAGAAGAGAGACCTAAGACAACATAGCAAGGCAGCAACACATGACAACACAGCATGGTAGCAACACAACACTACAAGAAGAGAGACCTAAGACAACATAGCAAGGCAGCAACACATGACAACACAGCATGGTAGCAACACAACACTACAAGAAGAGAGACCTAAGACAACATAGCATGGTAGCAACACAACACTACATGAAGAGAGACCTAAGACAACATAGCAAGGCAGCAACACATGACAACACAGCATGGTAGCAACACAACACTACATGAAGAGAGACCTAAGACAACATAGCAAGGCAGCAACACATGACAACACAGCATGGTAGCAACACAACACTACAAGAAGAGAGACCTAAGACAACATAGCAAGGCAGCAACACATGACAACACAGCATGGTAGCAACACAACACTACATGAAGAGAGACCTAAGACAACATAGCAAGGCAGCAACACATGACAACACAGCATGGTAGCAACACAACACTACAAGAAGAGAGACCTAAGACAACATAGCAAGGCAGCAACACATGACAACACAGCATGGTAGCAACACAACACTACAAGAAGAGAGACCTAAGACAACATAGCAAGGCAGCAACACATGACAACACAGCATGGTAGCAACACAACACTACAAGAAGAGAGACCTAAGACAACATAGCATGGTAGCAACACAACACTACATGAAGAGAGACCTAAGACAACATAGCAAGGCAGCAACACATGACAACACAGCATGGTAGCAACACAACACTACAAGAAGAGAGACCTAAGACAACATAGCATGGTAGCAACACATGACAACACAGCATGGTAGCAACACAACACTACATGAAGAGAGACCTAAGACAACATAGCAAGGCAGCAACACATGACAACACAGCATGGTAGCAACACAACACTACAAGAAGAGAGACCTAAGACAACATAGCATGGTAGCAACACATGACAACACAGCATGGTAGCAACACATGACAACACAGCATGGTAGCAACACAACACTACAAGAAGAGAGACCTAAGACAACATAGCAAGGCAGCAACACATGACAACACAGCATGGTAGCAACACAACACTACATGAAGAGAGACCTAAGACAACATAGCAAGGCAGCAACACATGACAACACAGCATGGTAGCAACACAACACTACATGAAGAGAGACCTAAGACAACATAGCAAGGCAGCAACACAACACTACATGAAGAGAGACCTAAGACAACATAGCAAGGCAGCAACACATGACAACACAGCATGGTAGCAACACAACACTACATGAAGAGAGACCTAAGACAACATAGCAAGGCAGCAACACATGACAACACAGCATGGTAGCAACACAACACTACATGAAGAGAGACCTAAGACAACATAGCAAGGCAGCAACACATGACAACACAGCATGGTAGCAACACAACACTACATGAAGAGAGACCTAAGACAACATAGCAAGGCAGCAACACATGACAACACAGCATGGCAGCAACACATGACAACACAGCATGGTAGCAACACATGACAACACAGCATGGTAGCAACACAACACTACAAGAAGAGAGACCTAAGACAACATAGCAAGGCAGCAACACATGACAACACAGCATGGTAGCAACACAACACTACATGAAGAGAGACCTAAGACAACATAGCAAGGCAGCAACACATGACAACACAGCATGGTAGCAACACAACACTACAAGAAGAGAGACCTAAGACAACATAGCAAGGCAGCAACACATGACAACACAGCATGGTAGCAACACAACACTACATGAAGAGAGACCTAAGACAACATAGCAAGGCAGCAACACATGACAACACAGCATGGTAGCAACACAACACTACAAGAAGAGAGACCTAAGACAACATAGCAAGGCAGCAACACATGACAACACAGCATGGTAGCAACACAACACTACATGAAGAGAGACCTAAGACAACATAGCAAGGCAGCAACACATGACAACACAGCATGGTAGCAACACAACACTACATGAAGAGAGACCTAAGACAACATAGCAAGGCAGCAACACATGACAACACAGCATGGTAGCAACACAACACTACATGAAGAGAGACCTAAGACAACATAGCAAGGCAGCAACACATGACAACACAGCATGGCAGCAACACATGACAACACAGCATGGTAGCAACACATGACAACACAGCATGGTAGCAACACAACACTACAAGAAGAGAGACCTAAGACAACATAGCAAGGCAGCAACACATGACAACACAGCATGGTAGCAACACAACACTACATGAAGAGAGACCTAAGACAACATAGCAAGGCAGCAACACATGACAACACAGCATGGTAGCAACACAACACTACAAGAAGAGAGACCTAAGACAACATAGCAAGGCAGCAACACATGACAACACAGCATGGTAGCAACACAACACTACATGAAGAGAGACCTAAGACAACATAGCAAGGCAGCAACACATGACAACACAGCATGGTAGCAACACAACACTACAAGAAGAGAGACCTAAGACAACATAGCAAGGCAGCAACACATGACAACACAGCATGGTAGCAACACAACACTACAAGAAGAGAGACCTAAGACAACATAGCAAGGCAGCAACACATGACAACACAGCATGGTAGCAACACAACACTACAAGAAGAGAGACCTAAGACAACATAGCATGGTAGCAACACAACACTACATGAAGAGAGACCTAAGACAACATAGCAAGGCAGCAACACATGACAACACAGCATGGTAGCAACACAACACTACATGAAGAGAGACCTAAGACAACATAGCAAGGCAGCAACACATGACAACACAGCATGGTAGCAACACAACACTACAAGAAGAGAGACCTAAGACAACATAGCAAGGCAGCAACACATGACAACACAGCATGGTAGCAACACAACACTACATGAAGAGAGACCTAAGACAACATAGCAAGGCAGCAACACATGACAACACAGCATGGTAGCAACACAACACTACAAGAAGAGAGACCTAAGACAACATAGCAAGGCAGCAACACATGACAACACAGCATGGTAGCAACACAACACTACAAGAAGAGAGACCTAAGACAACATAGCAAGGCAGCAACACATGACAACACAGCATGGTAGCAACACAACACTACAAGAAGAGAGACCTAAGACAACATAGCATGGTAGCAACACAACACTACATGAAGAGAGACCTAAGACAACATAGCAAGGCAGCAACACATGACAACACAGCATGGTAGCAACACAACACTACAAGAAGAGAGACCTAAGACAACATAGCATGGTAGCAACACATGACAACACAGCATGGTAGCAACACAACACTACATGAAGAGAGACCTAAGACAACATAGCAAGGCAGCAACACATGACAACACAGCATGGTAGCAACACAACACTACAAGAAGAGAGACCTAAGACAACATAGCATGGTAGCAACACATGACAACACAGCATGGTAGCAACACATGACAACACAGCATGGTAGCAACACAACACTACAAGAAGAGAGACCTAAGACAACATAGCAAGGCAGCAACACATGACAACACAGCATGGTAGCAACACAACACTACATGAAGAGAGACCTAAGACAACATAGCAAGGCAGCAACACATGACAACACAGCATGGTAGCAACACAACACTACATGAAGAGAGACCTAAGACAACATAGCAAGGCAGCAACACATGACAACACAGCATGGTAGCAACACAACACTACATGAAGAGAGACCTAAGACAACATAGCAAGGCAGCAACACATGACAACACAGCATGGTAGCAACACAACACTACATGAAGAGAGACCTAAGACAACATAGCAAGGCAGCAACACATGACAACACAGCATGGTAGCAACACAACACTACATGAAGAGAGACCTAAGACAACATAGCAAGGCAGCAACACATGACAACACAGCATGGTAGCAACACAACACTACATGAAGAGAGACCTAAGACAACATAGCAAGGCAGCAACACATGACAACACAGCATGGTAGCAACACAACACTACATGAAGAGAGACCTAAGACAACATAGCAAGGCAGCAACACATGACAACACAGCATGGTAGCAACACAACACGACATGAAGAGAGACCTAAGACAACATAGCAAGGCAGCAACACATGACAACACAGCATAGCAGCAACACATGACAACACAGCATGGTAGCAACACATGACAACACAGCATGGTAGCAACACAACACTACAAGAAGAGAGACCTAAGACAACATAGCAAGGCAGCAACACATGACAACACAGCATGGTAGCAACACAACACTACATGAAGAGAGACCTAAGACAACATAGCAAGGCAGCAACACATGACAACACAGCATGGTAGCAACACAACACTACATGAAGAGAGACCTAAGACAACATAGCAAGGCAGCAACACATGACAACACAGCATGGTAGCAACACAACATAACAACAACATGCTAGCAGCACAAAACATGGTACAAACATTATTGGGCATGGACAATAACACAAAGGGAAAGTAGGTAGAGACAATAATACATCACACAAAGCTAAATTACATGTGAAACGCTGTTACAAATCTATGCTACACTACACTACGCCACATATAAAAAGGGTCACAGATAATGATGGCTGTAGTGTCCATCTATTGACAGAGAGAGAGGCCTCTGGAGGTCAATGATTCTGATCAGTGTGACGTTGTCCGTCACACTGGACATCTAATGACCAAAGACTGACCCAAGCAGCTCTGAGACACTCATACAGGAGGAATATAGAGGAACTATCATCTGGGCCTTGCTACAAGTGGCACTGACACTGAACAACATAACATTCAGCCATTCATGACATTGTAATTTAAATGAATAAATCTCACTCATCACAATCCCCCAAAAAACATAGCTAAAATTGGGAAGTATTTTAAATGAGAAATTCCAGTGAGTATTTTAAAGTTGTTATGTCTCTCCGTCCTCTGCTGGTGCACTGTCTAACAAATAACTTACTGATTCAATCAAGTTTCAGCTGTGAAACTATACAACAGACAGATTCCAAGACCCCAAAACCCACTCAAGATGAAAAGGATCTGATGTGCCCCTGGCAAATCTACAATGGGGTGGGTCTGTAAATCTATAGCCTACAGCAAAACAGACAGGTGATAGTATAATGGGTGAAATTTTACAATAGGCTCACATGCCAAGCCAATGTGCTGTCATGAGATAGGCTACTCTTAAACATGGCAATAAAAAATATATATTTTTAAATGGTCAAATAAATCATTACACAGGATCTATTTAATTATTCTGCGGTAGGCCTACACAACTCCACAAGTAACATATGACGACAATATTGATAAATAATACTGATAATTTAAATCATTATTAGTCCTATAGCAAAAAAATTATGTATTGAAAAAGAGCACAATCTCATGCTGCCGCATGTTGCCCACACACAGTGCGAACTCTGAAACGCTTTGAGTCTAATAATATGATAATCATGCATTACCTTTAGCTGTGTTTCAATGTGCGTGTTTGTTATCCCAATGGAACGTCTACATTATTGAATCGCTCGATTTTTTGGTTGAGCAGCGGAGGAAGAACTATCCCTGTCGGCAACTTCGTTGCAATGGTCAGTTTACTCTGCAAAGTATCAAGGATATCGCACTTAAAGGGGAGGGCGGCGAAGGAGTTTTGCCGACATTTTCCCTGTTCAACAAACTCATTATCCCACAACTTTAAAGACATAATGGTAATTCATAAACAGAAATTCAATCTTTTGACTCCATTACTTTGCTTTTGCAAGATAAAAAAAAAAAAACATTTTTTTATTTCACTTTCATAATAGTCATAATGCTAAAGAACTGACAGCTTGCCATCAGGTCATTTAATTATACTGTGTTGGGGTCCCATGCTCTTATTTTATAAACATTCCCTATTGCCTGCAAAATAACAAAAAAGACTACACAGTATGTGCAATATGTAGCCTGCCGCTTAGGGTTAGTTTAGGTTAGCTGCATGTTGGGAAAAGTAATGTGATGTGGGCTTCAATAGGCCTGCTGGTACAATAGACCATGTGATGTGGGCTTCAATAGGCCTACTGGTACAATAGACAACCTGATGAGAGATCAGAATTTTGAATATCTACAAAAAATGTGGATGTTAAGGTGTAACTAAAATGTGGTCCTGGATATTTCCTGAGCTCCCTCACCCATCCTGACACTCACACTCACACACACACACTCACACACACACACACACACACACACACACACACACACACACACACACACACACACACACACACACACACACACACACACACACACACACACACACACATTACGTTAAATAGTTATATAAAGGGTACATTAAAAATGTTGTTCAAGTTCCAGGGACATCATGAATCACACACATTGTGATTCAAAAATGAACGGCAGCTCAGATTATGCAAAATAAATGGTTGCACACAATACAATAACATCACACACTACTTCTCAAAGATCACTCAAAATGGAAGACGTTTTATGCTAGACAAAGCAACGAATTGGGAGTTCTAAAAGCAACGAGAAGCTTTTGTGCCGTGTGAGAAATCTAGACACTAGTGGCGTTTCCTTTCCCTGAACAAAAAAAAAAAACTGACTGATGCGGACAGGAAGTGTGACAGGAAGTAGCCTTGGGGAAACAGGAAGTGCCCGAGACAATACAGATTCTGAGGATTTGGCCCCCAGCTACATTTTTAAGTCTGAAAAAAGGATACAGTCACACATAAACTTTCCTTATCGACGGAGAAAAACAAAACATTGCGGTCAAAATGGGAACTTGTACTTAGAATTTAAGAATCAAGAACATCAGCCGCGAAGGTCTTAAAATCAGGAGACAACTTCTCTTTATTTAAACATCAGTCAGTATGAACATGATGCCGCTCCATTCTGGAAACATGTCAGAAAATCCTACAAAAAGACCGTTTGAATTAAATGAAAACACATGCCTAATGATAACTTTATTCATTCATAAAGACATCATCTTTGATATTCAGTCAGAACAGGCAACACCAAAGTATAAGTGATGTAATGACCTTTTAATAACAGCTAAACATGCTTCATGACCCCCTAAGGTTATAAAAAACTATAACAGATTATGACTGATTATAATGATTCCAAACAGGTTATGCTGCCATCTCTCCTCCCCTGTGACTGTCATTAGGAGCCTCAGTGGGCCATTCACTGTACAAAAGAACACATGTCTTGGTGCACTATGCTAATTCACTTCCTAACAAACTTGACATTCCATTGTTCTAACAGCTCATGGCTTCCGGAACACTGGGGGATGAGGAAATGTTATGACATATTACTGCCACTGGGAGGCACTAGAGAACTGGAAATATACTTTAGTAGACTGCCTGCATTGGTAAAGGCTACTGTGTTTTTTGTTTTGTTTTTATTTAACCAGGCAAGTCAGTTAAAAACAAATAATTATTTACAATGGCAACCTACCCCGGGCGATGTTGGGCGCCGCCCTATGGGACTCCCAATCACAGCTGAATGTGATGAAGCCTGGATTTGTGCAGTGAAGACTCTTGCACTGAGATGCAGTGCCTTGGACCGCTGCACCGCCCCAAGAGCCAAATTAAAGCTTAGTCAAATCAAATGTGAATAGGGCCTTGAAATATTGTCTTCAAAATAGTTTTTTTTTGTGAAAGAGACACAAAGTTTTACTCAAAGGTTTAGTCTATTATTAATGTCAATGAGATATTATACTATTTAATTGAACGATAGCACCGTAAATACGTCGTCCATTTTTTGAGGAATATATATTCCCTAATTTGTCATGCTATATGAAAATACCCTGTTAAGCCCCTCTGATTGAATAAGTTATTGATCAATTACCAGCTAAACGCAACCAGACAAATTTGCAGATCAAAATTATAGTCAATCATACATGTACATTATAAGTACTGTACACACTCTCACACACACACACACACACACACACACACACACACACACACACACACACACACCAAACTCAACAGAGTGTGTGTCCTAAATGGCATCATATTTCCTATATAGTGCACTACTTTAGGTAGTAGTGCACTACTTTTGACCAGAGCCTTATAGGTAGTAGTGCACTACTTTTGACCAGGGCCTATTGGGCCCTGCACAAAAGTAATACACTATATAGGGAATAGGGTGCCATTTTAAACACAGCCACACAATTACATACAAACAGTGTCTTCACTCAGACTAGGTCTCTTCGTCATCGCTGTGACGTTGTGCTTGTTTCTCCTCCGTCAGGCGGCTCTCATCAATGTTCTCCAGTGAGTCGGCTCTCTGTAGTACAAGGTCAGACACGTTGATACACGGTAAGGTGTTCTGCTCGGGATAAATCCAGGGCTTCAGGTTAGGGTTGTGCTTCCTCTTCCACTCTGGATACTTCTGACGGGCCTTGTAGATCTTCTTCATGGCCTAGGGGGAAGGAGCACAAATATTCAGATTCTAAATGAATGGGTTAATTAAGAGCCTCTTACATAAGTCATGTAGACATGTTTTGAAGAGTTCTTATAAGTAAGCAATAAACTGTAAATGATGTGTTTATAAATAGTTGTTAAATGTGTAATAATGAGGTATAACACCACAGTATTACTTTTAATGGTGTCCATGATTAGTGATTTTGGAATCAAAACATCTTTGGGAAATGCATGTACTTCCTGAAACCAATAGATGGAGGAAGAGGTATACAATAATTTCTTTCCCCAACCAGAGATGGGATAATATAGGCTACCTCTGTGATTTGTTAGGAACAGTCTCTCTAGTTCTCGCTTTCACTGATACTACATTTATAAGACAGATTTGATTTTATTTTATTAGGATCTCTTTTCGTCCTCATTTGAACTCATTTTCCTTAAACATTTAAATAATACGATCACATTTTCACATATAACACACACTGTTACAAACAGCCATAATACACTGACTGATGGACCAGATTGATTATCATATTCATATGACATTATTACCTTCGGTGCTACGAACTGAGACGCTCTATTCACCACCCACTTGGGAAGGGAACCTGCAGTCCAAACCAAAAACATGAAGGTACAACACAAATACAATACTCCTCAAGTATTTCTAGTAGGCAGGCCTATGATAGCAAATACAATACTCCTCAAGTATTTCTAGTAAGCAGGCCTACGATAGCAAATACAATACTCCTCAAGTATTTCTAGTAGGCAGGCCTACGATAGCAAATACAATACTCCTCAAGTATTTCTAGTAGGCAGGCCTACGATAGCAAATACAATACTCCTCAAGTATTTCTAGTAGGCAGGCCTACGATAGCAAATACAGTACTCCTCAAGTATTTCTAGTAGGCAGGCCTACGATAGCAAATACAATACTCCTCAAGTATTTCTAGTAGGCAGGCCTACGATAGCAAATACAATACTCCTCAAGTATTTCTAGTAGGCAGGCCTACGATAGCAAATACAATACTAGCAAAAATGTGTATTTCACTCCTTAAAAAAACACACTGCTTCCTGTTGATATAGTTCCTGCGGGACCCCTGGTTTACAGTAAGGACAGTAGATATAGTTCCTATAAGACCTGTGGTTTACAGTAAGGACAGTAGACAGTAGATATAGTTCCTATAGGACCCCTGGTTTACAGTAAGGACAGTAGACAGTAGATATAGTTCCTATAGGACCCCTGGTTTACAGTAAGGACAGTAGAAATAGTTCCTATAGGACCCCTGGTTTACAGTAAGGACAGTAGACAGTAGATATGGTTCCTATAGGACCCCTGGTTTACAGTAAGGACAGTAGACAGTAGATATATTTCCTATAGGACCCCTGGTTTACATTAAGGACAGTAGACAGTAGATATAGTTCCTATAGGACCCATGGTTTACAGTAAGGAGAGTAGATATAGTTCCTATAGGACCACTGGTTTACAGTAAGGACAGTAGACAGTAGATATAGTTCCTACAGGATCCATGGTTTACAGTAAGGACAGTAGACAGTAGATATAGTTCCTATAGGACCCCTGGTTTACAGTAAGGACAGTAGACAGTAGATATAGTTCCTATAGGACCCCTGGTTTACAGTAAGGACAGTAGACAGTAGATATGGTTTCTATAGGACCCCTGGTTTACAGTAAGGACAGTAGACAGTAGATATATTTCCTATAGGACCCCTGGTTTACATTAAGGACAGTAGACAGTAGATATAGTTCCTATAGGACCCATGGTTTACAGTAAGGAGAGTAGATATAGTTCCTATAGGACCACTGGTTTACAGTAAGGACAGTAGACAGTAGATATAGTTCCTACAGGATCCATGGTTTACAGTAAGGACAGTAGACAGTAGATATAGTTCCTATAGGATCCATGGTTTACAGTAAGGACAGTAGACAGTAGATATAGTTCCTATAGGACCCCTGGTTTACAGTAAGGACAGTAGACAGTATATATAGTTCCTATAGGACCCCTGGTTTACTGTAAGGACATTAGACAGTAGATATAGTTCATACAGGACCCCTGGTTTACAGTAAGGACAGTAGACAGTAGATATAGTTCCTATAAGACTGAATGAATATGAGCTTTAACAGCAACACACACACACACACACACACACACACACACACACACACACACACACACACACACACACACACACACACACACACACACACACACACATCAATGGAATAGAAGGCATTTATTATCAATGGGGTAGCTTGGAGCAGCACAGAAAACAGATGAAATCAGCAGATTCAGAAAACATGTCTTCAGTAGCAGTGGTGTTACACTGGTGCAGGGGGCATCAAAGGCTTCCTGATGCTTCACACTCAAGGACACACACACAACGAGTCTCTTCAAACTCAAGGACACACACACACCGAGTCTCTTCTCCCTCAAGGACAGACATTAGGCTGGAGTTAAGCTGTAATATAAACTAGGTCCGATGATGAAAGCTGTTGTTAAATTACAATGGAGAACACAGAGTCCTTTCAGACAGCGTAGTGATCTGCTGCACCCTGACATCGGGTTTACAAAAGGTGTAAGAGAAGACATCGTAAGGATGTTGGTCTGAGGAAGAGGGAGTAGACCGAAGCGCAGCGTGGTACGTGTTCATGATGTTTATTGTAACCTGAACACTGAAACAAAAGTGGAACAAAACGCAACAGTTCTGTCAGGTACTCACACAAAACAGAAAACAACTACCCACAAAACCCATGTGGGCAAGAGCTACCTAAAGTATGGTTCTCAATCAGAGACAACGAATGACAGCTGCCTCTGATTGGGAACCATACCCGGCCAAACACAAAGAAATACAAAAACATAGAAAAAAGAACATAGAATGCCCACCCTAGTCACACCCTGGCCTAACCAACATAGAGAATAAAAAGCCTCTCTATGTCCAGGGCGTGACAGTCTGTATACTATAGTGAAACGGTCTCTCCACACTTTAATCAGATGCAATGTCAGCATTTAAATGGTTAAACTCTCTGTCAGTAATGGGCTTCTTTAAAACACGGCCGTTAAAAGCACCTTAAATATCCTGGATAGGAAGGATATGCCACAGGTCGTATCATCCACCTAATAGGTTTCAAAAAGTTACTGCTGAAACATAATCTTGCTGCGTTTGATCTTTGCCCGATTCCTCCCTAAGAGCTATGTCTGTGTACACAGAGGTGTTTCAACAGGACTCTCTCAGTGTGGAGTGAAGCTAGGGGTCTTTCAGCTCACAGGTGTTACGTACACAAACAGACAGAGCAGTCTTCTCATAGCACCCTATGACAGCGATGCACTGTATCCAGAACTGGTGTGGACCAGCATAGAGCTGTACTGTCAACACCAAAAACATGTTATGTAAATCATTTAGATGTACAGTCCTGTAAATAACCAGAAGGTTTTACCTTTGGGATCGACCTGCGTCAGGTAATAGAGAGTGGAGGAGTTTTCTCCGTTGGACTGAATCAGGTACCCTGTCAGTAGAGACACTGCTCTCACGCAGTCCTTTCTGGGTGGATATTGCTGGAATAAGACCAATCAAATGAAAGTATTATTCATACATGGATTACCATAACAAATGAAACCAGTCAGCTGTTCACATTATGTTTAGACTTCTTCTGTTTAACAAACCGAGACATGTGGAGATGTTGACCCGACTTCTACAGTAGACTGGGCCTCTGGCAGAGCTTTCTTACTGAGTCTGCCAAACAGCACTAATGGAATCTAGCGCTTGTACAAAATTCACTAGACGACATGTACAACTTTAGATACGTCAAATTATCTTTGTAATCCTACTGGTATGAAAAAGAGATCCAGCCACTCGTCCATTGTGACGTTTTTGTTTATTTAACTAGGCAAGTCAGTTAAGAACACATTCTTATTGACGATGACGGCCTACCACTATTAGACTCCCAATCACGGCCGGATGTGATGCAGCCTGGATTCGAACCAGGGTCTGTAGTGACGCCTCTTGCACTGAGATGCAGTGCTTTAGACCACTGCGCCGCTCGGGAGCCCCACAGTTGATAATATTCAGAGCAAACCAACACCGTGTGTAGATAAAGGTACATACCGGGTGTTTGACAGAGTAGTTGATGATCAGGTAGTCGTTGCCCAGAGGAAGCCATGATCTCATAGTGATAAAGTCCCTGTTCTTCAGGGGGCTCGGGCACTTCCCTACAAAACACAATGACAACATGACTTTCGTGGAAGATGTTCCATTGAGTCCAAATGTCCACGTACTGCAGTATTCTATTGTCTAATTCTCTAAAGTTCTCAATGATTCTCAGTGACAAACTGCCTCACAATCCAGTCTATTCAGTCTATTTCTATGCCTGATTAGATCGCTGTACCTTTCATCTGCAACATGTGGTTACAGTAGGCCTAGTCATAAAAACACCCTTTACTTTGAGAAATATGGTTTAGTCTACTACATCTGTTGCATATTGACTCATACTGACTGGTGTTCACGTACCGCAGTTTAGAATCCTCTTCCTCCTCCTTCTCCCCCTCATTCTCTTTCTCCTCCTACTCTTCTTTCCTCTCTTCCTCCTCCTTCTCTTCCTCCCCCTCCTCCTCTTCCCCTGCCACTCCTACTCCCCCTCTTCCTCCTCCTGCCCCCCTCTTTCTCCTCCTATTCCCCCCCCTCTGACACTAACTCACAGGAGTAATATCCTACATCTGACACTAACTCACAGGAGTAATATCCTACGTCTGACACTAACTCACAGGAGTAACATCCTATTTCTGACACTAACTCACAGGAGTAACATCCTATTTCTGACACTAACTCACAGGAGTAACATCCTATTTCTGACACTAACTCACAGGAGTAATATCCTACATCTGACACTAACTCACAGGAGTAATATCCTACGTCTGACACTAACTCACAGGAGTAATATCCTACATCTGACACTAACTCACAGGAGTAATATCCTACGTCTGACACTAACTCACAGGAGTAATATCCTACATCTGACACTAACTCACAGGAGTAATATCCTACATCTGACACTAACTCACAGGAGTAATATCCTACATCTGACACTAACTCACAGGAGTAATATCCTACATCTGACACTAACTCACAGGAGTAATATCCTACGTCTGACACTAACTCACAGGAGTAATATCCTACGTCTGACACTAACTCACAGGAGTAATATCCTACATCTGACACTAACTCACAGGAGTAATATCCTACGTCTGACACTAACTCACAGGAGTAATATCCTACGTCTGACACTAACTCACAGGAGTAATATCCTACGTCTGACACTAACTCACAGGAGTAATATCCTACGTCTGCGTTGACAGTGAGTCTGCCGATGTCGTGGGTGTCGATCATGTTGCTGTCCCAGTTCTTCCGGTAGCTGGTGTCATGAAGGACGTCGTAAAGGGTCTCGGCAGTCACGTCCTTACACACTATCCTCATCTGAAACAATAAGTAAAACAACACATTATATTTAAAAAAACGTATTGAGAAATATATCTGTGTAATAACCTTAAACCCTGTCACCGTGTTATTACCTAGAAATGACGATGTCACTACTTTTCTGCTACTGCTATTTACTGTGTAATTACATAGGACTAGGTTAGCTATGAATAACAAGGTAGAACAGTGACTGAGTCAACTTCTCTGAACTGGGGCCACTGAAGCTGTAACTGTCTTTAGTATCAATGAAGTTTAGAACGATGTAGTGGTAGTGCGTGCCATAAAAACAGATCCGACACAAAAATCTGCTACAGACTCTCTTCCAGAGGATTTATGTTACAGTTATTAACACATTGTTATTTAAGTTATTAAGTCTGTGTTTTATAGTAAAGATTACATTGTGCAGAAAACCTTCATCAAATGAATTTTAAAAGATCTCCAGGGGGGAACACAGTACAGTACACCACCATAAAAGCAACATTTGAAGTTGAGGAAGTTGAATATATTATATTACTGTTATTGTTGTACTGTTATATTATACACCTGTGTGACCACATGGGACCAACGGAATATACCAGGACCTAACTACATTAATTTACCATAGGATATATACAGTGCCTTGCGAAAGTATTCCGCGCCCTTGAACTTTGCGACCTTTTGCCACATTTCAGGCTTCAAACATAAAGATATAAAACTGTATTTTTTTGTGAAGAATCAACAACAAGTGGGACACAATCATGAAGTGGAACGACATTTATTGGATATTTCAAACTTTTTTAACAAATCAAAAACTGAAAAATTGGGCGTGCAAAATTATTCAGCCCCTTTACTTTCAGTGCAGCAAACTCTCTCCAGAAGTTCAGTGAGGATCTCTGAATGATCCAATGTTGACCTAAATGACTAATGATGATAAATACAATCCACCTGTGTGTAATCAAGTCTCCGTATAAATGCACCTGCACTGTGATAGTCTCAGAGGTCCGTTAAAAGCGCAGAGAGCATCATGAAGAACAAGGAACACACCAGGCAGGTCCGAGATACTGTTGTGAAGAAGTTTAAAGCTGGATTTGGATACAAAAAGATTTCCCAAGCTTTTAACATCCCAAGGAGCACTGTGCAAGCGATAATATTGAAATGGAAGGAGTATCAGACCACTGCAAATCTACCAAGACCTGGCCGTCCCTCTAAACTTTCAGCTCATACAAGGAGAAGACTGATCAGAGATGCAGCCAAGAGGCCCATGATCACTCTGGATGAACTGCAGAGATCTACAGCTGAGGTGGGAGACTCTGTCCATAGGACAACAATCAGTTGTATATTGCACAAATCTGGCCTTTATGGAAGAGTGGCAAGAAGAAAGCCATTTCTTAAAGATATCCATAAAAAGTGTCGTTTAAAGTTTGCCACAAGCCACCTGGGAGACACACCAAACATGTGGAAGAAGGTGCTCTGGTCAGATGAAACCAAAATTGAACTTTTTGGCAACAATGCAAAACGTTATGTTTGGCGTAAAAGCAACACAGCTCATCACCCTGAACACACCATCCCCACTGTCAAACATGGTGGTGGCAGCATCATGGTTTGGGCCTGCTTTTCTTCAGCAGGGACAGGGAAGATGGTTAAAATTGATGGGAAGATGGATGGAGCCAAATACAGGACCATTCTGGAAGAAAACCTGATGGAGTCTGCAAAAGACCTGAGACTGGGACGGAGATTTGTCTTCCAACAAGACAATGATCCAAAACATAAAGCAAAATTTACAATGGAATGGTTCAAAAATAAACATATCCAGGTGTTAGAATGGCCAAGTCAAAGTCCAGACCTGAATCCAATTGAGAATCTGTGGAAAGAACTGAAAACTGCTGTTCACAAATGCTCTCCATCCAACCTCACTGAGCTCGAGCTGTTTTGCAAGGAGGAATGGGAAAAAATGTCAGTCTCTCGATGTGCAAAACTGATAGAGACATACCCCAAGCGACTTACAGCTGTAATCGCAGCAAAAGGTGGCGCTACAAAGTATTAACTTAAGGGGGCTGAATAATTTTGCACGCCCAATTTTTCAGTTTTTTATTTGTTAAAAAAGTTTGAAATATCCAATAAATGTCGTTCCACTTCATGATTGTGTCCCACTTGTTGTTGATTCTTCACAAAAAAATACAGTTTTATATCTTTATGTTTGAAGCCTGAAATGTGGCAAAAGGTCGCAAAGTTCAAGGGGGCCGAATACTTTCGCAAGGCACTGTATATTTATAAAGCCTTTTAACATCAGCAGTTGTTCCAAAGTGCTTTACAGTAACCAACCTATACAGCCCCTAATTGGCCTAACCAAGGGACAAATTATAGTAAACGATTCCTCCTATGAGCAAAATACTCTGCAGAAGAAGAAAGTCCCAATGACTCCCTATTGTTCCAGAAAACCCTCAGAGCTGCTGCCTCATCAATACACCCAGAGAGCCCTTAGAGCTGTTACCTCATCAATACACCCAGAGAGCCCTCAGAGCTGCTGCCTCATCAATACACCCAGAGAGCCCTCAGAGCTGCTGCCTCATCAAAACACCCAGAGAGCCCTCAGAGCTGCTGCCTCATCAAAACACCCAGAGAGCCCTGAGAGCTGCTGCCTCATCAAAACACCCAGAGAGCCCTCAGAGCTGCTGCCTCATCAAAACACCCAGAGAGCCCTCAGAGCTGCTGCCTCATCAATACACCCAGAGAGCCTTCAGAGCTGCTGCCTCATCAATACACCCAGAGAGCCCTCAGAGCTGTTACCTCATCAATACACCCAGAGCCCTCAGAGCTGCAGCCTCATCAATACACCCAGAGAGCCCTCAGAGCTGCTGCCTCATCAATACACCCAGAGAGCCCTCAGAGCTGCTGCCTCATCAATACACCCAGAGAGCCCTCAGAGCTGCTGCCTCATCAATACACCCAGAGAGCCCTCAGAGCTGCTGCCTCATCAATACACCCAAAGAGCCCTCAGAGTTGCTGCCTCATCAATACACCCAGAGAGCCCTCAGAGCTGCTGCCTTATCAATAGACTGAGACACTGGATCTTTCTCTCTGCACTAATCTGGAGGTGTCTTCACCTACTCAAGCACATCTCTCCCAAGAGAGACACCTCTCATCGGACCAGCTAGACAGACACCTCTCATCGGACCAGCTAGACAGACACCTCTCAAGTGTGAGACACTACTAAACTGGATTCAAAGGGGTGTAAGGCTGTGAGGTCACCATCCAACTCAAAGCACTCAGTGACAACAACATCAATGAAGAGACCAAGGCCAGTTCAGTTCACAGAGCCTCTCTGGTCCCTACAGCTATCTATGGTCACAATGAATCCTTGCGGGATCCATTCACAGAGCCACTCTGGTCCTTACAGCTATCTATGGTCTTAATTAATCCTTGTGGGATCCATTCACAGAGCCACTCTCCTAGTCAGTCAGATTTAACAAGCCCTGTGTCTCTGTTTACTCATCAGGGAGATTCCCAAAGTTCCAAAGGCTGTTGTTCAGGAGGTCCTGTATTGTAGTTCAGGAGGTTCTGTATATTAGTTCAGGAGGTCCTGTATTTTAGTTCAGGAGGTCCTGTATTTAGGTTCTGGAGGTCCTGTATTTTGATTCTTCACAAAAAAAATACAGTTTTATATCTTTATGTTTGAAGCCTGAAATGTGGCAAAAGGTCGCAAAGTTCAAGGGGGCCGAATACTTTCGCAAGGCACTGTATATATATTAGTTGAATTAATAATACACTATAGGAAGTGTTGCCTTGGAGATATTACATAAGATTACATCCATCTTAATGCTCTCTGTTTACATTACATCCATCTTAATGCTCTCTGTTTACATTACATCCACCTTAATGCTCTCTGTTTACATTACATCCATCCTAATGCTCTCTGTTTACATTACATCCACCTTAATGCTCTCTGTTTACATTACATCCATCTTAATGCTCTCTGTTTACATTACATCCATCTTAATGCTCTCTGTTTACATTACATCCATCTTAATGCTCTCTGTTTACATTACATCCATCTTAATGCTCTCTGTTTACATTACATCCATCTTAATGCTCTCTGTTTACATTACATCCATCTTAATGCTCTCTGTTTACATTACATCCATCCTAATGCTCTCTGTTTACATTACATCCATCCTAATGCTCTCTGTTTACATTACATCCATCTTAATGCTCTCTGTTTACATTACATCCATCTTAATGCTCTCTGTTTACATTACATCCATCTTAATGCTCTCTGTTTACATTACCTCCATCTTAATGCTCTCTGTTTACATTACCTCCATCTTAATGCTCTCTGTTTACATTACATCCATCTTAATGCTTACTGTTTACATTACATCCATCCTAATGCTCTCTGTTTACATTACATCCATCCTAATGCTCTCTGTTTACATCACATCCATCTTAATGCTCGTTATACAGTATAGTGTACATCATATTAAACCCTATACAATATAGTGTACATCATATTAAACCCTATACAGTATAGTGTACATGATATTAAACCCTATACAGTATTGTGTACATCATATTAAACCCTATACAGTATAGTGTACATCATATTAAACTCTATACAGTACAGTGTACATCATATTAAACCCTATACAGTATAGTGTACATCATATTAAACTGGATATCTTGGCCATGTTCTGTTATAATCTCCACCCGGCACAGCCAGAATGGGACTGGCCACCCCTCATAGCCTGGTTCCTCTCTAGGTTTCTTCCTAGGTTCCAGCCTTTCTAGGGAGTTTTTCCTAGCCACCCTGCTTCTACACCTGCATTGCTTGCTGTTTGGGGTTTTAGGCTGGGTTTCTGTACAGCACTTTGAGACATCAGCTGATGTAAGAAGGGCTTTATAAATACATTTGATTTGATACGGTAGACCTAGCTAAATGCCAAGCACAGAGTATTATATTACAACGTAAACAAGCAAATAAGTGGATTTCCCCCATATCTCTGACGCATCAGTGAGTGACTGATAAATATACAGTTCTGCCTGCGCCACAGCAGTAGAGTGGGATAGCTGGGGGCCACAGCAGTAGAGTGGGATAGCTGGGGGCCACAGCAGTAGAGTGGGATAGCTGGGGGCCACAGCAGTAGAGTGGGATGGGGGCGTGGGATAGCTGGGGGACACAGCAGTAGAGTGGGATAGCTGGGGGCCACAGCAGTAGAGTGGGATAGCTGGGGGCCACAGCAGTAGAGTGGGATAGCTGGGGGAAACAGCAGTAGAGTGGGATGGCTGGGGGCCACAGCAGTAGAGTGGGATGGGGGCGTGGGATAGCTGGGGGACACAGCAGTAGAGTGGGATGGGGGTGTGGGATAGCTGGGGGTCTTCAAGCCTTTATACAGTATATATATACATATAGTGTAAAGTTAAGTCACCCAGTGTCACGGTCGTCATAACGAGGAGACCAAGGAGCAGCGTGATGTGAATACATACTTCTTTTAATGAAGAATAAACACTGAACAAACTATACAAAACAACAAAACAAACCATAACGCTAATATGGCTAGTGCAGACAGGCAACTAAACATAGAATAACAACCCACAAAATACCCAAGGAATATGGCTACCTAAATATGGTCCCCAATCAGAGACAACGATAAACAGCTGCCTCTGATTGAGAACCAATCTAGGCAACCATAGACATAAAACCCCAAGACTAGAAAAACCCCTAGACAATACAAAAACCCCTAGACAATACAAAAAGTAAACAAACCACCCTTGCCACACCCTGACCTAACCAGCATAATGAAGAAAACAGAGATCAGGGCGTGACACCCAGCAAAATACTACTTGAGTAAAAGTCTAAAAGTATTTGTTTTTAAATATATTTAAGTATCAAAAGTAAAAGTATAAATCATTTCAAAATCTATATATAAAGCAAACCAGACGGCATAATTTCTTGTTTGATTTAATTTACGGATAGCCAGGTGCACACTCCAACAACACTCAGACATTATTTACAAACAGGGCATGTGTTTAATGAGTCCACCAGATCAGAGACAGTAAGGATGACCAGGGATGTTCTCTTGATAACTGTGTGAATTAGACAATTTTTCTGTCCTGCTAAGCATTCCAAAACGACGCTGGGCCAAACCCTCCTCTAACCCGGACGACGCTGGGCCAAACCCTCCCCTAACCCGGACGACACTGGGCCAAACCCTCCTTTAACCCGGACGACGCTGGGCCAAACCCTCCCCTAACCCGGATGATGCTGGACCAATTGTGCCGACTGCGACAGCCTGGGATCGAACCCGGGTCTGTAGTCCCCATGTTGGGGAGAGGAAGGAAGGACTGAGAGAGAGGAGCCAGTGATGGTGGCCCCAGGCCTTTCCTTGTGTTGGGGAGAGGAAGGAAGGACTGAGAGAGAGGAGCCAGTGATGGTGGCCCCAGGCCTTTCCTTATGTTGGGGAGAGGAAGGACAGAGAGAGGAGCCAGTGATGGTGGCCCCAGTCCTTTCCTCGTGTTGGGGAGAGGAAGGAAGGACTGAGAGAGAGGAGCCAGTGATGGTGGCCCCAGGCCTTTCCTTATGTTGGGGAGAGGAAGGACAGAGAGAGGAGCCAGTGATGGTGGCCCCAGGCCTTTCCTTATGTTGGGGAGAGGAAGGAAGGACTGAGAGAGAGGAGCCAGTGATGGTGGCCCCAGGCCTTTCCTTATGTTGGGGAGAGGAAGGAAGGACTGAGAGAGAGGAGCCAGTGATGGTGGCCCCAGGCCTTTCCTTATGTTGGGGAGAGGAAGGACAGAGAAAGAAGCCAGTGGTCAGAAGTTTAGTGTTTGTATTTAACCATGAGGCTGCAACAGGAGTTTCCCATCACACTTTGTATGGATACCCTCTTCATTAAGCATTATAAGCGCATTTCTAACACACAACATGCATTATAATGCAGAACTTAGTTTATTTTCCTGGTGCTCTTCATAGCTGAAGTAAATATGTTTATTTTGTCTCTTCTGTGATCAATGAGCTTAATTCTATGAAGGTAATCTTCAGTGAGGACCACTGGTTATTTGGCTGATCAAACGGCTCATCAAATGTTGAACTCTTTGTGAGTAAAGAATTAAGAAGAGACAGGATTCAAGGGGAAACTACAGGACAAAGAGTTGATTCATTCAATTCAATTTGACCCATTGTCATAGAGGTGTAAAGTACAGGATAGGAATATTATAAAGAAGGGTTAGGTAGGTCTAGCCCGGAATAAGCATTCCACTGCCTTCCATTAGGTCTATTCCGGGAATAAAGATTCCACTTCCTTCCATTAGGCCTAGCCCGGAATAAGCATTCCACTGCCTTCCATTAGGTCTATTCCGGAATAAAGATTCCACTTCCTTCCATTAGGCCTAGCCCGGAATAAGCATTCCACTTCCTTCCATTAGGTCTATTCCGGAATAAAGATTCCACTTCCTTCCATTAGGCCTAGCCCGGAATAAGCATTCCACTTCCTTCCATTAGGTCTATTCCGGAATAAAGATTCCACTTCCTTCCATTAGGTCTAGCCCGGAATATGCATTCCACTTCCTTCCATTAGGTCTATTCCGGAATAAAGATTCCACTTCCTTCCATTAGGTCTAGCCCGGAATATGCATTCCACTTCCTTCCATTAGGTCTATTCCGGGATAAAGATTCCACTTCCTTCCATTAGGCCTAGCCCGGAATAAGCATTCCACTTCCTTCCATTAGGCCTAGCCCGGAATAAGCATTCCACTTCCTTCCATTAGGCCTAGCCCGGAATAAGGATTCCACTTCCTTCCATTAGGCCTAGCCCGGAATAAGCATTCCACTTCCTTCCATTAGGCCTAGCCCGGAATAAGCATTCCACTTCCTTCCATTAGGTCTAGCCCAGAATAAGGATTCCACTTCCTTCCATTAGGCCTAGCCCGGAATAAGCATTCCACTTCCTTCCATTAGGCCTAGCCCGGAATAAGCATTCCACTTCCTTCCATTAGGTCTAGCCCGGAATAAGGATTCCACTTCCTTCCATTAGGTCTAGCCCGGAATAAGGATTCCACTTCCTTCCATTAGGTCTAGCCCGGAATAAGGATTCCACTTCCTTCCATTAGGCCTAGCCCGGAATAAGGATTCCACTTCCTTCCATTAGGTCTAGCCCGGAATAAGCATTCCACTTCCTTCCATTAGATCTAGCCCGGAATAAGGATTCCACTTCCTTCCATTCTAAATGTTACAGGATAACATACCTTAAGGGAACATTTCGGCATTTCGTGTATGATCAGTGAGAAAGTCCATATTGCAAATGTACGGTCCCTTACTAGACGTCCGAAATCGTTTGTAAAATTCGCGGTCGGCGTCGGGCCGTGCGGTAGGGCCAGACCTACCGGGAAGTCATCAAATGAACTTTGTCGGACATTCGGTTTCCGTTTTAAAAAATAAACAAGTTTTTGACCGTTTTTCCGCTGTCCCGGAATTTCCCACAAGAGGGCATACGGAATCATATGGCAATTTGGCAAAACATCACGAATCACGACGGGGCCTTATCTCGAAAACGGAAAATATTTCGAAGCCGAAACTCGGTGAGCGTAGGTTTGGCATAATGGGCAGTTGGCCCCGAACAAGATGGCGTCTAGGCCTCGACGGTTTTTGAGTTATGGCCGTTTTTCTGGGATTAAAGGTCCTAAATGGAAATAGAGAAATTATTTTTCCACTTCAGGTCAAAGTCAAGGAGCCTCCGGTGTCAATAAAAAAAAAAACAGCCATTTATCTATCGTCATTTAAGAGAAACGGAACAATGACATCTTGGTGATGGTCACAAATAGGCGTTTTTTTTTTTCAACGGTTACAGATCCAGTTGCAGGGTGTTCATACGAATCTTTTTAAAGTGTGCTGCGGAGCTCTGCGACATTTCTGTGATTTTCTATGATTTTCTGAAATAACACACACATACTAAACCCTCCGTAAATAACTCAGTTCTTAACGTAAAGACTTAAAACTCAGGATTCTGTAAAAGCATACCCCAATGAGGATATGTGGTTAATTATAGCTTCCTGTGCCAACCGGAAGTGCCTTAAATGGTGTCTCAGGGGCTGTTTCGAAGGGTTAAAAAAGTCAGATCTGTCCAAAACTTCATATATGTGATTAGGCAACCCCCATGAACTGTAAATCAGTCATTTTTCCCCAAAAAAATCAAAGGAAAAAAAAATCACACTAAAACACAACTTGAATGGAGGGACGTATTGGGGTGCGTAGAGACAGACAGTGGCTGCAATAGTTAGCTTTGTTGGAGCTAAAAAAGAACCGTCAGACCTAGAGTTCCGAAACTTTAGAAACCTGTTCTAGACCTCCGGTCGATGGTGCGTGGTGAGTTACGTGGCTCTAGACGGTTCTCGGACCGAGAAACAGCTTCGTACATTTGCAATACCTTCAATTCATTTTGACCATTACGAAAATGACGACGTTTAGAAAAGTCTCAGAGACGCAAGGCTAGGTGCATTGAAACCGGCTCGGCCCATAGAGACGGACCCCAACGTTTCTGTCCGATAGCTCGTTCAAGGACCCCGTAGGAAGGCATGGAAAATAGTGGATTTTCAGCACCAATTAGGGTTTTTCTCGGACGCCAAATGACCTATCGAGCCGAAACTCGGGATTCGGGGTCGCCTCACATAGGACTTCACATAATGTCCGAACTGGACCCGCAGCTAGAACGTAACTATGTGTTTTACCTTTTTATTATGTTTTAAACTAAAGGCGCTGTGAATTATGGGACTGCTCTGACATATGTGATAGTTGGCTTCTAAATGAGTAGGAAAAAGTGGGTTTGGTGTCATAATGACATCTAATTGACTGATGGACACTGACTTGCTAGTTGACTTTTGTGCATTTGCAATATGTTTAAACAGAGAGGGACCATCACCAAAATGGCATTCTGAAATCAACACAAAAAATGGCATCACCATAGTCTCCAGACTGTGCTAAGTTCAACGAGCTATCCGCCTTGACCGTAGCTCGCTCGGTGTAAGTGCAACGACCATTAGAAAAGTAGGCCCAAAATGAAGCCTGCCCCACAATGTCATTTGCTTTTGGGTGACAGTGAGAGAACCGTTTAGGTGAGAAGAAAAATTACACCACATGAATGTTCCTAAGGTCCTCCCGATCCGTGCAAGCCTAACCTTGACCGTGTGGCATTAACCCTTAACAGTAAAACAGTGTTTTTTGATCTCACAGAATGCAGTGTCATCTCTCCCCATAGGAATACATTGCCTGCACCCCTAATTTCAACCTGAAGTCTATATGGGTTATGAATGCCGTATGAACCTGTCTTCGGTACCAGTCCATCAGGCCACTATGAGGTCTACCTGTGTTGATTCTGAGCTTCCTGGACCAACCGGAAGTGGTTAAAATGCCCCTAAAAGTGTTTACCCATACCCTGCCTGCAGTTTGACAGACATAGTGCATTCAACCCTGTGTAAATCAGTCAGTTCTTAACGTAAGGACTTAAAACTCAGGATTCTGTAACAACATACCCCAATGAGGATATGTGTTGATTTATAGCTTCCTGTGCCAACCGGAAGTGCCATAATTGGTGTCTCAGGTGCTGTTTCGAAGGGTTAAAAAAGTCTGATCTCTCCAAAATTTCATATGTGTGATTAGGGAACCCCCATGAACTGTAAATCAGTCATTTTTCCCCAAAAAAATCAAAGGAAAAAAAATCACACTAAACACAACTTGGATGGAGGGACGTATTGGGGTGCGTAGAGACAGACAGTGGCTGCAATAGTTAGCTTTGTTGGAGCTAAAAAAGAACGGTCGGACCTAGAGTTCCGAAACTTTACAATCCTGTTCTAGGCCTCATGTCGATAGTGCGTGGTGAGTTAGGTGGTTCTAGAAGGTTCTCGGACCGAGAAACAGCCTCGTACATTTGCAATACCTTCAATTCATTTTGACCATTACAAAAATGACGACGTTTAGAAAAGTCTCAGAGACGCAAGGCTAGGTGCATTGAAACCGGCTCGGCCCATAGAGACGGACTCCGACGTGTCTGTCCGATAGCTCGTTCAAGGACCCCGTAGCAAGGCATGGAAAAAAGTGGATTTTCAGCACCAATTAGGGTTTTTCTCGGACACCAAATGACCTATCGAGCCGAAACTCGGGATTCGGGGTCGCCTCACATAGGCCTTCACATAATGTCCGAACTGGACCCGCAGCTAGAACGTAACTATGTGTTTTACCTTTTTATTATGTTTTAAACCGAAGGCGCTGTGAATTATGGGACTGCTCTGACATATGTGATAGTTGGCTACTAAATGAGTAGGAAAAAGTGGGTTTGGTGTCAATTGATATCCATTTGGTGTCATAATGACATCTAATTGACTGATGGACACTGACTTGCTAGTTGACTTTTGTACATTTGCAATATGTTTAAACGGAGAGGGACCATCACCAAAATGGCATTCTGAAATCAACACAAAAAATGGCATCACCATAGTCTCCAGACTGTGCCGAGTTCAAGGAGACGCCCCGCTTGACCGTAGCTCGTTCTGAGTGCAGCAAACTTGAAAAAAAGAAGGCCCAAAATGAAGCCTGCACCACAATGTCATTTGATTTTGGGTGGCAGTGAGAGAACCGTTAGGGTGAGAAGCACAATTCCACCACATGAATGTTCCTAAGGTCCTCCCGATCTGAACAAGCCTAACCTTGACCGTGTGGCATTAACCCTTCACAGTAAAACAGGGTTTTTTGATCTCACAGATTACAGTGACATCTCTCCCCATAGGAATACATAGCCTGCACCACAAAATTCAACCTGAAGCCTATATGGGTTATGAATGCCGTATGAACCTGTCTTCGGTACCAGTCCATCAGGCCACTATGAGATCTACCTGTGTCGAATCTAAGCTTCCTGGAGCAACCGGAAGTGGTTAAAATGCCCCTAAAAGTGTTTACCCATACACTGCCTGCAGTTTGATAGACATAGTGCATTCAACCCTGTGTAGATCAGTCAATTCTTAACGTAAAGACTTAAAACTCGGGATTCTGTAAGTGGCTATGTAAATCAAGACATGTGTTTACTTATAGCTTCCTGTGCCAACCGGAAGTGCCTTTAATTGGGTCACACTCTCTGTTTCGAAGGGTTAAAAAAGTCACATCTCTCCAAAACTTCATATGTGTGACTAGGTAACCCTTCTGAACTGTAAATCAGTCATTAATCCCAACAGATGTCAAAGAAAAGCTCCCTCACACACACACAGGAAGGATGGAGTGATAAAGTGCGGTGCTTAAAGACACAGAGAGCAGGAAATGGCATTACCATAATCCCTAGGCCGTACCGAGTTCAGCGAGATATCCCGCTTGACCGTAGCTCGCTCGGTCTAGGCGCAGCGAGCATTAGAATAGTAGGCCCAAAATGAAGCCTGCACCACAATGTCATTTGCTTTTGGGTGACAGTGAGAGAACCGTTAGAGTGAGAAGAAAAATTGCACCACATGAATGTTCCTAAGGTCCTCCCGATCTGAACAAGCCTAACCTTGACCGTGTGGCATTAACCCTTAACAGTAAAACAGTGTTTTTTGATCTCACAGATTACAGTGTCATCTCTCCCCATAGGAATACATTGCCTGCACCCCTAATTTCAACCTGAGGCCTATGTGGGTTATGAATGCCGTATGAACCTGTCTTCGGTACCAGTCCATCAGGCCACTATGAGGTCTACCTGTGTTGATTCTAAGCTTCCTGGACCAACCGGAAGTGGTTAAAATGCCCCTAAAAGTGTTTACCCATACACTGCATGCAGTTTGATAGACATAGTGCATTCAACCCTGTGTAGATCAGTCAATTCTTAACGTAAGGACTTAAAACTCAGGATTCTGTAACAGCATACCCCAATGAGGATATGTGTTGATTTATAACTTCCTGTGCCAACCGGAAGTGCCATAATTGGTGTCTTAGGGGCTGTTTCGAAGGGTTAAAAAAGTCTGATCTTTCCAAAACTTCATATGTGTGATTAGGCAACCCCCATGAACTGTAAATCAGTCATTTTTCCCAAAAAAATTCAAAGGAAAAAAAAATCACACTAAAACACAACTTGGAAGGAGGGACGTATTGGGGTGCGTAGAGACAGACACTGGCTCCAATAGTTAGCTTTGTTGGAGCTAAAAAAGAACCGTCGGACCTAGAGTTCCGAAACTTTAGAAACCTGTTCTAGACCTCCCGTAGATGGTGCGTGGTGAGTTACGTGGCTCTAGAAGGTTCTCGGACCGAGAAACAGCCTCGTACATTTGAAATAACTTCAATTCATTTTTGCATCACGAAAATGACGACATTTAGAAATGTCCCAGAGTCGCAAGACTAGGTGCATTGCAAACGTCTCGGCCCATATAGACAGACCCCAACGTTTCTGTCCAATAGCTCATTCAAGGACCCCGTAGCAAGTCATGGAAAATAGTGGATTTTCAGCACCAATTAGGGTTTTTCTCGGACACCAAATGACCTATCGAGCCGAAACTTGGGATTCGGGGTCGCCTCAGCTAGGCCAACACATAACATAAGAAATGGACCCGCAGCTAGAACGTAACTACGTGTTTTATGGTTTTTTTATGGTTTGAACCGAAGGGGTTGTGAATTTTGGGCCAGCTCTGAAGTATGTAATAGTTGGCTACTAAACGAGTTGGAAAAAGTGGGTTTGGTGTCAGTTTGTATCAGTTTGGTGGTCAGAATGATATCTAATTGACTGATGGACTCTTGTCCACTTGACTCTTGTACATTTGCAATATGATCCTATAGTGAAAAAACATCACCAAAAGCGACATTCTGAAATCAACCCAAACGAGCGATTGAGATGACCCAGAATCACTGCAAAGCCATCCCGAGTTCATCGGGCCAGTCAATTTCACATTCCTGCAAGATTTTTATAGCATGACAAATTCGTGATGGTACCTGCCCTTTAAAACATATTGCAAATGCACAGTGACTTTGAAAAAGTAAGAAACAAAAAAAAATACATCTAAAAAATTTTGAGCATGACAAATTCGTGATGGTACCTGCCCATTGAAACATATTGCAAATGCACAGTGACTTTGAAAAAGTAAGGAAACATAAACAAAAAAAATCCAAAATTTTTATTTTTGGGTGACCAGTTGCACGTGCATTTGCAATATGATTCTATAGTGAAAAAACATATTGCAAATGCACAGTGACTTTGAAAAAGTAAGGAAACATAAACAAAAAAAATCAAAATTTTTTTGGGGGGGATGACCAGTTGCATGTGCATTTGCAATATGATTCTATAGTGAAAAAACATATTGCAAATGCACAGTGACTTTGAAAAAGTAAGGAAAAATAAACAAAAAAAATCTAAATTTTTTTGGGGGGGATGACCAGTTGCACGTGCATTTGCAATATGATTCTATAGTGAAAAAACATATTGCAAATGCACAGTGACTTTGAAAAAGTAAGGAAACATAAACAAAAAAAATCTAAAATTTTTTGGGGGGGATGACCAGTTGCATGTGCATTTGCAATATGATTCTATAGTGAAAAAACATATTGCAAATGCACAGTGACTTTGAAAAAGTAAGGAAAAATAAACAAAAAAAATCTAATTTTTTTTTTGGGGGATGACCAGTTGCACGTGCATTTGCAATATGATTCTATAGTGAAAAAACATATTGCAAATGCACAGTGACTTTGAAAAAGTAAGGAAACATAAACAAAAAAAATCTAAATTTTTTTTGGGGGGATGACCAGTTGCATGTGCATTTGCAATATGATTCTATAGTGAAAAAACATATTGCAAATGCACAGTGACTTTGAAAAAGTAAGAAACAAAAAAAAATACATCTAAAAAATTTTGAGCATGACAAGTTCGTGATGGTACCTGCCCATTGAAACATATTGCAAATGCACAGTGACTTTGAAAAAGTAAGGAAACATAAACAAAAAAAATCCAAATTTTTTATTTTTGGGTGACCAGTTGCACGTGCATTTGCAATATGATTCTATAGTGAAAAAACATATTGCAAATGCACAGTGACTTTGAAAAAGTAAGGAAACATAAAAAAAATCTAAATTTTTTTGGGGGGGATGACCAGTTGCATGTGCATTTGCAATATGATTCTATAGTGAAAAAACATATTGCAAATGCACAGTGACTTTGAAAAAGTAAGGAAACATAAAAAAAATCTAATTTTTTTTGGGGGGGATGACCAGTTGCATGTGCATTTGCAATATGATTCTATAGTGAAAAAACATATTGCAAATGCACAGTGACTTTGAAAAAGTAAGGAAAAATAAACAAAAAAAATCTAAAAATTTTTTTGGGGGATGAGTTGCACGTGCATTTGCAATATGATTCTATAGTGAAAAAACATATTGCAAATGCACAGTGACTTTGAAAAAGTAAGGAAACATAAAAAAAAAAATCTAAATTTTTTTTGGGGGGATGACCAGTTGCATGTGCATTTGCAATATGATTCTATAGTGAAAAAACATATTGCAAATGCACAGTGACTTTGAAAAAGTAAGAAACAAAAAAAAATACATCTAAAAAATTTTGAGCATGACAAATTCGTGATGGTACCTGCCCATTGAAACATATTGCAAATGCACAGTGACTTTGAAAAAGTAAGGAAACATAAACAAAAAAACATCAACACATTTTTTGGGTAACCAGTTGCATATTTTAGATCACAAGATGACAAAGGTATAGTTTGAGCAAAGTAAAGCTTGAATTTTGAGCATGACAAATTCGTGATGGTACCTGCCCATTAAAACATATTGCAAATGCACAGTGACTTTGAAAAAGTAAGGAAACATAAACAAAAAAACATCAACACATTTTTTGGGTAACCAGTTGCATATTTTAGATCACAAGATGACAAAGGTATAGTTTGAGCAAAGTAAAGCTTGAATTTTGAGCATGACAAATTCGTGATGGTACCTGCCCATTAAAACATATTGCAAATGCACAGTGACTTTGAAAAAGTAAGAAACAAAAAAAAATACATCTAAAATTTTTTGAGCATGACAAATTCGTGACGGTACCTGCCCATTGAAACATATTGCAAATGCACAGTGACTTTGAAAAAGTAAGGAAACATAAACAAAAAAACATCAACACATTTTTTGGGTAACCAGTTGCATATTTTAGATCACAAGATGACAAAGGTATAGTTTGAGCAAAGTAAAGCTTGAATTTTGAGCATGACAAATTCGTGATGGTACCTGCCCATTAAAACATATTGCAAATGCACAGTGACTTTGAAAAAGTAAGAAACAAAAAAAAATACATCTAAAAATTTTTGAGCATGACAAATTCGTGACGGTACCTGCCCATTGAAACATATTGCAAATGCACAGTGACTTTGAAAAAGTAAGGAAACATAAACAAAAAAACATCCAAAACATTTTTGGGTAACTTTGACTTTTGACTTCCTATGAAATCATATTGCAAATAGACAAATCATATTCCTTATGCACAAGTAAAAAAAAAAAAATTATGATAATAACATTTTACAAAAGTATATTCATACACTTCTTACACATGATTAATTGTCTTAAAATCGAAACAATTTCGAAAAACGGTCCAGAAAGCACTTTTTTTAGTTTTTAAAGTTTAAAAAAAAAATCAAATTTTCGACTTTTGACTTCCTATGAAATCATATTCCAAATGGAGAAAACATATGCCTTATGCACAAGTAAAAAAAAATAAAAAATAGGATAATAAAGTATGACTAAAGTATGTTGATAAAGTTCTTATACATGTGTAATTGACATAAAAATTGAAAGAATTTTGAAAAACGGTCCAGAAAGCACTTTTTTAAGGATGTGTGAAGTTTTTTACCAAATTTTGACATTTTTGACTTTTGACTTTTGACTTCCTATGAAATCATATTGCAAATGTACAAAACATATGCCTTATGCGCATGTAATTAAAAAAATAAAAAAATATGATAAAAAAATTGGACAAAAGTATATTCATACAGCTCTTACACATGTGTAATTGACAAAAAAATCGAAAGAATTTCGAAAAAAGGCCCAGAAAGCACTTTTTTAAGGGGTGAAAAGTTTTTGAAAAAAATATCCTTTTTTCAAAAATTTTCTTTTGGATGTTGACTTGGGTTACATTTCCAATATGAAAAACCCCGGTGGAGCGCACTCGCCCCCTGTTGGATTTTTGAGGTGTTACAATTGGCAATTGCCATATGGCATTTGCCATATACTTTACACGAATCAACGCCGCTTTGGGTGGTATTGGACATCGTGTATATGGTTTGTCCAATGCCAATATCTTGCCATTCATTTTTGTACAATTCAGGGGGGTATTCCCTTACTTTAGTTAATCAGTGGGCAGGGACTACAGTGCTGTTTATCATGCCTGGTGTGACACAATCACATATTGTGTGTCGGGTCAACGTAGCAAACGGTTCCATGTAACTCAATCAGTTGATCGCTTAGGTTGAGTTAATAATTCACCATCACATGCCCCTCCTGTCCAACCCCCGTCCGGGCCTGGCTTCTAACAGAAGGCTTAGTCGCTCCTCTGACTGGGTTTCCTCCTTAGGTTAGGTCCCTCTGAATGGAATGTCGTCAATACCTACCTTTACGTTCTGTTATTCATGAGCCAAGAATTGCATCCCTGCCGCGGAAAGATTCATGCATTATAAAGAGAGGTATATCTAGCCATCATCTCCTGTTTTGTTGACGTTTGTTCCGGGTGTCAACATTTGTTTTCTCATTCATCCTTCTAAACAATCCATCATTCATACCCTGTTTCCTGTGTTTCCTCTTTATTTACCCCATCTGGGTTCCAGACGGGGTCAGCTGGAGTTTCTTCGGTAAGGGCCGTTACCCTCTTGGCCTGGCAGCAGGGGGGAATCCGGTTTCCTCGTTACTAGCTGCTAGCCATGACCACAGTTTTCCACTCTTCATTTTTCAGGACCTCTCCTGGGTGGACGTCACATCAGAGACCCAGCCTGCCTTTCCTTTCTGACAGACAGAAACTGTCTGATGACCTAGTCTTACCTAGGTCTTACCTAGGACTACAGTATAGCTGGCTGCTACAGAAGTATGGTCAGATGACCTAGTCTTACCTAGGACTACAGAAGTATGGTCAGATGACCTAGTCTTACCTAGGACTACAGTATAGCTGGCTGCTACAGACGTAGGGTCAGATGACCTAGTCTTACCTAGGACTACAGTATAGCTGGCTGCTACAGACGTAGGGTCAGATGACCTAGTCTTACCTACTGTAGGACTTCTATATAATATAGAAGTATAGAATACATATTGCGTAATGTCGTCTAGTGTGTTGAGGGTTCTGTTTCTGAATGTTGTTTGGACCCTACTTTGTTACAGTATGCATCTACATTAGGTCTACATAGGCTATACTACTATACCAATAAACTAATTCGCTACTATGCTACTAGACTACTATACTTCTGTGCTACTATACTTATATACCGATATACTGATATACTGCTATACTACCATACTACTATACTAATATTCTACCATGATACTATACTCCCATGCTACTATGTTACTATGCTTCTTTACCGATATACTACTATACTGCTATACTACTATACCACTATACTAATATACTACACTGCTATACCACTATACTCATATACTACTACACCACTATACTAATATACTACTACACTACTATACCACTATACTCATATACTGCTACACCACTATACTAATATACTACTACACTACTATACCGCTATACTAATATACTCCATTGCTGCTATACAACAATACTACTATACTGCTATATTAATATACTGCTAAATTAATATACTGCTATACGACTATACTAATATACTACTACACTACTATGCCACTATACTAATATACGACTACACTACTATACCACTATACTACTACACTACTATACCGCTATACTAATATACTACTACACTACTATACCACTATACTAATATACTACTATACCTCTATACTAATATACTACTACACTACTATACCACTATACTAATATACTACTGTACCTCTATACTAATATACTACTACACTACTATACCACTATACTAATATACTACTACACTACAATAATACTATACTACTATGCTGCTATATTGATATACTGCTACACTACTATAATACTATACTACTATAGTCCTGTACTGCTATACCACAATGTTAATGTACTGCCATACTAATATACTAATATACTGCTATTCTAGTATACTACTATGCTGGTATACTGCTATATTACTATACTGCTATATTAATATTCTGCTATACCACTATATTGCTATATTAGTATAGTGCTATACTACTGCACTGTTATACTACAGTAATACTATACCAGTATACTACTATACCGCTATACTACGATGCTACTATTCTGCTATATTAATATATTGCTATACTACTATACTGCTATACTATTATCCTGCTATACTACTATACAATTATACTAATATACAACTATACTGCTATACTACTGTCCTGCTATACTACTATACTGATATACTATACTGCTATACTGCTATCCTGCTATTCTACTTTACTGCTATACTGCTATACTGTAGTGCAGAATTGGGATCCACCTGAATTCCTATCCAATGGTGCAATAACAAACCTTCCATGAAATGTGAATGAATCCTCTGGAACTGATGAGTATTTTAGGACATGAGTATAGAATTAGACAAAAGGGAGTTATCTAGAACCTACAAGGGTTATTTGGCTGTCCACATAGAGAACCCTTTGAAGATCCCTGTTTGGTTCCAGGTAGAACCCTTCTGGGTTCCATGTAAGGCACTTTCCACAGAGGGTTCTATATGGAACCCAACAGGGTTCTACCTGGAACTGAAAAAGGATTCTACAAGGAACCAAAAAGGGTTCTCATTCGGGGACAACCGAAGAACCCTTTTGGAACCATTTTGTAGGCAATGTTTTTGGAAACCGCAAAATTCTTGGTACATTGTACTGCATAATGTTGCTGTCCTAAATTATCATAAATGAGAGGAAGCTCTCCTTTCAATAATTTAGGACTTTCCTCATTCTTCATCATCCTTGATAAGCCCCTTCTCCTCTCTCTATCTCTTTCTCTCCTCCTCCTCCTCCTCCTCCTCCTCCTCCCTAGCTTATCATTATGTCAGTCCTATTCACAAGACATGATGATGCTCTGAGACTGAATAAACTACTGTTGTATCAACAAGCATTTGCTGCAAGATGAGAAGATGAGAAACCTCAGCAGTTATTTATCTAGTGAGTGTTACAGTATAGGAGAGAGTGTATAGAGCAGACACAGCAGTATGGGTAATGTAATGCTCCAGGGGTCTCTAAGGGGGGGGGGGGGGGGCAGAAGAGAAACACAGCAGTATGGGTAATGTAATGCTCCAGGAGTCTCTAGGGGGGGGGGGGGGGGGGGGGGGGAAAGAAACACAGCAGTATGGGTAATATAATGCTTCAGGGGTCTCTAGGGGGGGGGGGGGGGGGGCAGAAGAGAAACACAGCAGTATGGGTAATGTAATGCTCCAGGAGTCTCTAAGGGGGGGGGGGGGGGGGGGGAGAAACACAGCAGTATGGGTAATATAATGCTTCAGGGGTCTCTAAGGGGGGGGGGGAGAAACACAGCAGTATGGGTAATATATTCAGGGGTCTCTAGGGGGGGGGGGGCAGAAGAGAAACACAGCAGTATGGGTAATGTAATGCTCCAGGAGTCTCTAAGGGGGGGGGGGGGGGGGGGGGGGGGGGCAGAAGAGAAACACAGCAGTATGGGTAATAGAATGCTCCAGGAGTCTCTAAGTCAACTGTAGACTATTGAGATGCATCCCAAGTGATGGAGAGACACTGACAGTATTTGTCATTATGTGCCACTAATATGGTTAAGAGACAAGCACACATTATACTGTAACAACTTATGGTTGACTATGTTAACAGTCACCAGTGTATTATGAAGCCTAAACCCTGGTTTACTTAATCACCTATCTAATCAGAAAATATAAACTGGGGAATTACTCAATGCCATGTTATTCACAAAGATAAACCTACATCTCAAGTCTAACTACTAAAGTCTACTCCAGACACACTATCATGAACACGGCTTTATACAGGATGTATTGATGATCGTATTCATTTTAACATTAGGAAAAGTATCATTATGATTACACACGTTAGATTCAAACCTGTTCAGTAGAAAAAATATATATACTAATCTTGAGAAGCGCTACAGTAGTTCGGTTTCTCTTGGAAACGTCAAGTTCTATACGTCCAGTCTTCTCTCCTCTCCGCGGTGCTTAAAGCACAGCACCAGACGTACCGGAATGAATCTGTCGTAGCGACACACTTGCCTTTAGTTTCTGGATCGTTTTACACTCTTCATCCCTGCACCACACCGTCACGTTTCCCTTGTTGTAGCGCGCTGTCCATCCTTCCTGGTTTTCACATTGTTCCTTGAAAGAGGTAAAGTCTGTATCGTCTGGTATCTGAACGGGCATCTTCTTGTTCCCTCCTTGTGATGTGGTACACATGTATCAGTTGGAGACTAACGACAGACAGAAAGTGGTTCTCCTTTTGCATTAGATCTTCATGTGGCTTTGTTAGCTCCCACTGCAATGCTGAGTTCGATGGTTATGATAGATGTCAGCACAAAGTGCTTTCCAGGGGAAATTCTGTAACAATTAAAGTCCCAATAACAAGTAGAAACTCATGTGAAGGTAGAGGTAAGACTAATTTACGTGGACTTTTGTCCGGAGTCCTGTTGATACTGCCACCTACGTCGTACTAACGTCCCCTGCCTCTGAAGCTCTCACAGTCCATCACTAGTCACTGTGGTGGAGGCGGTAAACAGGTAGAGGCGTCAGGTTACCAATATCCTGCTTTCAGGTGCGGTGCGGCAGTCCTAGACAACATGGCCGCGGAGTTAGTCAGACTGACAGATGAACAACATGATCAGGTGGCATGTTTATGATGTGTTTGTTTTGTCTAATTGTCTGCTGGTGAGGGTAGGTGAAAAATCATAGCCTTTTATCCAGCAACATGTAATAACGTTTATAATCACATTTGTATTAATTTCTGCATATTTAAAACCATCACTCTGTCCACTAATGAGTCACTGTATATAAGGACAACGATGTGGGCTCCTACAGATTAGGCATATTATTTTAGATGTGTTTTAAGGTCTTTTTTCAGTTTCACATTGCCACAACCACTCTAGTTGCCACCTGAAATAAATGTAAAAAAATATGAACAGTGGTTTTGAGAATACATTCTACCACTCATCCACCTGAAAAGCAGTCATGATGATGATGATGTGTGTGACATTTATCTTAGCTTGCTATTCATCCATGATAATAGGACCCGATTCATTGCCTTTCTAACAATGAAACCTGACCACAATTGACTACCTCAATGGTTGATGATATTGGATCCAGGGGACAGACGTTATCAATGAAACTATACAGATGGGTTTTCCCTTTCAAGGGAAGTCTGTTCAACTTTAACACAGTTACGTGAGGCCACAGGCTTTGTGAGTCTACAGGTAGGCAGGGAGTTGATCCCACCAACACAATTCATTGGAGTTCAGTGGGAGCTTGCAGTAAACATGGCTCAGAGCACTTTTGTGAGCCACTTACCATTATCACTTCAAGACATCTGCCCTGGTAATCTGACCCAACTACAAGCACAAAGCTACACCAGTATGATAGCCGATTCATCTAAATTACCATATGCTACTTCAAATGGACAGATTAAACAACCTGTTCTTCTTAACGATGAGTACCCTACAAACTCATCATTAAGCTCAGGGCCCTGGGTCTGAACCCTGCCCTGTGCAACTGGGTTCTGGACTTCGTGACGGGCCGCCCCAGGTGATGAAGGTAGGAAACAACTCCTCCACTTCGCTGATCCTGAACACAGGTGCCCCACAAGGGTGCGTGCTCAGCCCCCTTCTGTACTCCCTGTTCACCCATGACTACGTGGCCAAGCACGCCTCCAACTCAATCTTCAAGTTTGCAGACCACACAGCAGTAGTAGGCCTGATAAACAACAATGACGTGACAGCCTACAGAGAGGAGGTGAGGGCCCTGGGAGAGTGGTGCCAGGAAAATAACTTCTCACTCAACGTAAACAGAACAAAGGAGCTGATCGTGGACTTCAGGAAACAGCAGAGGGAGCATGCCCCTATCCACATCGACGGGACCGCAGTGGAGAAGGTAGGAAGCTTCAAGTTCCTCAGCATACACATCACTGATGATCTGAAATGGTCCACCCAGACAGACAATGTGGTGAAGAAGGCGCCTCTCCAACCTCAGGAGGCTGAAGAAATGTAGCTTGGCACCTAAAACCCTCACAAACTTTTACAACCTCCAGAGGGTTGTGCGGTCTGCCCAACGTATCACCGGGGACAAACAACCTGCTCTCCAGGACACCTACAGCACCCGATGTTATAGGAAGGCCAGAAAAGATCATCAAGGACATCAACCACCCAAGCCACGGCCTGATCACCCCGCTATCATCCAGAAGGTGAGGTCAGTACAAGTGCATCAAAGCTGGGACAGAGAGACTGAAAAACAGCTTTTATCACAAGGCCATCAGACTCTTAAAAAGCCATCGCTAGCTGGTTACGCAACCCTGCACCTTAGAGGCTGCTGCCCTATATACATAGACTTGGAATCACTGGTCACTTTAATAATGAAACACTAGTCACTTTAATGTTCTTTACATACTGCTTTACTCATCTCATATGTATATACTGTATTCTATTCTACTGTATTTTAGTCAATGTCACTCCAACATTGCTCGTCCTAATATTTATATATTTCTTAATTTCATTCTTTTACTTTTAGATTTGTGTGTATTGTTGTGAATTGTTTGATACTTCTGCACTGTTGGAGCTAGGAACACAAGCATTTTGCTACACCCACAATAACATGTGCTAAGTATGTGTAACTTATCAATAACATCTGCTAAGTATGTATAACTGACCAATAACATGTGCTAAGTATGTATAACTGACCAATAACATGTACTAAGTATGTATAACTGTCCAATAACATGTACTAAGTATGTATAACTGAGCAATAACATGTACTAAGTATGTAAACTGACCAATAACATGTACTAAGTATGTATAACTTACCAATAACATGTACTAAGTATGTATAACTGAGCAATAACATGTACTAAGTATGTAAACTGACCAATAACATGTACTAAGTATGTATAACTTACCAATAACATGTACTAAGTATGTATAACTGAGCAATAACATGTACTAAGTATGTAAACTGACCAATAACATGTACTAAGTATGTATAACTTACCAATAACATGTACTAAGTATGTATAACTGAGCAATAACATGTACTAAGTATGTAAACTGACCAATAACATGTACTAAGTATGTAAACTGACCAATAACATGTACTAAGTGTGTATAACTGACCAATAACATGTACTAAGTGTGTATAACTGACCAATAACATGTACTAAGTATGTATAACTGACCAATAACATGTACTAAGTGTGTATAACTGACCAATAACATGTACTAAGTGTGTATAACTGACCAATAACATGTACTAAGTATGTATAACTGACCAATAACATGTACTAAGTGTGTATAACTGACCAATAACATGTACTAAGTGTGTATAACTGACCGATAAAATTAGATTTGATTAAGCCCTGCTGCATCATCTGAGACTTTGATTGACGGAAGGTCTACTACAATCTTTGTCAGTGAGATACAGTGGGCAACTAATAAACACTAGACAAAAAAAGTGAAAGGGTTAAAAATAAAAATGTATACTATTTATTCCATTCCTAGAGATGTTGGAGTGACCATTTGACAAATATTTGGTCCCGGCTACTTTGTTTCGAAAGGTTTGGAGAGGATAAGTGTTGAAAAGGCTCTTATGACTCTGATTTATGCTCTGAGAATGTTTACAGGAGAGATTCTGGAGAACTTACTCAACCATTACATCAGCTTTGTCTTTATACACAAAGACACCTGTTTGTCTGAACTGAGGATCTCTCTATGCTTTTAAGGTAACCACAGTTTTTTGTTCTGAATGGTCTCTTTGCTGAGTCGCTAGCTATTGCTTCCACTCACGACCTTCACTCTACCACAACACATGCTCTCTTACAGTAACTCTCCTTTTGTAACCCTTTGGGAATTTACTGGATGAAATACCTACATTGTGGAGTTGTCTCCATTGACCAACTCTTCTTCATATTGTGCCTATAAGACACATGATCTTCTTTCTCCTGGTTTGGTTATTAGTTTTGGGGGTACATTGCATGTCGATGTAGTTGCAGAATGTGTAGTGAACGTGATACAGTGAAGTGAGGGGGGCTGGTGTCCCGGTTTGATTTTTGTCTACAGCTAATGCCGTACCCATGACATTTTGTAGTTGAATTGACCCTTAGCATGTATGGTATGGAGGCAGACAGGAAGTAGACCCGTCCTACCCCTGAGTAGAGGAAATATAAAAAAATACTATTATTTCTACAGCTGCTGGTTTAGAGTGGGAAACACAGCTGCATGGGTTCAAATAGTATTCTGGTTTAGGGAGGAAAACACAGCTGCATGGGTTCAAATACTATTCTGGTTTAGAGTGGAAAACACAGCTGCATGGGTTCAAATACTATTCTGGTTTAGGGTGGGAAACACAGCTGCATGGGTTCAAATACTATTCTGGTTTAGAGTGGGAAACACAGCTGCATGGGTTCAAATACTATTCTGGTTTAGAGTGGGAAACACAGCTGCATGGGTTCAAATAGTATTCTGGTTTAGGGAGGGAAACACAGCTGCATGGGTTCAAATAGTATTCTGGTTTAGAGTGGGAAACACAGCTGCATGGGTTCAAATAGTATTCTGGTTTAGGGAGGGAAACACAGCTGCATGGGTTCAAATAGTATTCTGGTTTAGAGTGGGAAACACAGCTGCATGGGTTCAAATAGTATTCTGGTTTAGGGAGGGAAACACAGCTGCATGGGTTCAAATAGTATTCTGGTTTAGAGTGGGAAATACAGCTGCATGGGTTCAAATAGTATTCTGGTTTAGGGAGGGAAACACAGCTGCATGGGTTCAAACACTATTCTGGTTTAGGGAGGAAAACAGAGCTGCATGGGTTCAAACACTATTCTGGTTTAGGGAGGAAAACACAGCTAAATGGGATCAAACACTATTCTGGTTTAGGGAAGAAAACACAGCTACATGGGTTCAAATAGTATTCTGGTTTAGGGAGGAAAACAGAGCTGCATGGGTTCAAACACTATTCTGGTTTAGGGAGGAAAACACAGCTAAATGGGATCAAACACTATTCTGGTTTAGGGAAGAAAACACAGCTACATGGGATCAAACACTATTCTGGTTTAGGGAAGAAAACACAGCTGCGTGGGTTCAAACACTATTCTGGTTTAGGGAGGAAAACACAGCTGCATGGGATCAAATACTATGAAACATCGTTCCAAATACTTAATCTGTGCTTGATCGACTTTGTCTGGATTAATGGAACCAACAGAGTAGTCCCAAAACTGCAAACCTCCAGGCAGGCTAAAGAAAATTCTTAAAGTATTTGAAAGATTTCAAATAGTGTTTTCACCCAGATGTTCAGTAGAAAACCCAGATAATGGGTTGGTGATGATATAATCCAATCTACCTTTCTAAAATATTTGAATTATATACTCCCTACGCAAACAAACAATATAAATAAATTAAAATAAATCTGTGCGTTATCATTCCATTGCTCTGTTTGGTTCTCTCTGTGTGCAAAATAAGAAAAGTGTAAAGAACAGTAACTGTTCAGCTCTATGTCCCATGACAGCGGTATAGTTAACCGTTCAGCTCTAGCTATGTCCCATGGCAGCAGTATAGTTAACTGTTCAGCTCTAGCTATGTCCCATGGCAGCAGTATAGTTAACTGTTCAGCTCTAGGCCCCATGGCAGCGGTATAGTTAACTGTTCAGCTCTAGGCCCCATGGCAGCGGTATAGTTAACCGTTCAGCTCTAGCTATGTCCCATGGCAGCAGTATAGTTAACTGTTCAGCTCTAGGCCCCATGGCAGTGGTATAGTTAACTGTTCAGCTCTAGGCCCCATGGCAGCGGTATAGTTAACTGTTCAGCTCTAGGCCCCATGGTAGCGGTATAGTTAACTGTTCAGCTCTAGGCCCCATGGCAGCAGTATAGTTAACTGTTCAGCTCTAGGTCCCATGGCAGCGGTATAGTTAACTGTTCAGCTCTATGTCCCATGGCAGCGGTATAGTTAACTGTTCAGCTCTAGGCCCCATGGCAGCGGTATAGCTAACTGTTCAGCTCTAGGCCCCATGGCAGCGGTATAGTTAACCGTTCAGCTCTAGGCCCCATGACAGCGGTATAGTTAACCGTTCAGCTCTAGGCCCCATGACAGCGGTATAGTTAACCGTTCAGCTCTAGCTATGTCCCATGGCAGCAGTATAGTTAACTGTTCAGCTCTAGGCCCCATGGCAGCGGTATAGTTAACTGTTCAGCTCTAGGTCCCATGGCAGCAGTATAGTTAACTGTTCAGCTCTATGTCCCATGGCAGCGGTATAGTTAACTGTTCAGCTCTAGGCCCCATGGCAGCGGTATAGTTAACTGTTCAGCTCTAGGTCCCATGGCAGCGGTATAGTTAACTGTTCAGCTCTAGGCCCCATGGCAGCAGTATAGTTAACTGTTCAGCTCTATGTCCCATGGCAGCGGTATAGTTAACTGTTCAGCTCTAGGCCCCATGGCAGCAGTATAGTTAACTGTTCAGCTCTAGGTCCCATGGCAGCGGTATAGTTAACTGTTCAGCTCTAGGCCCCATGGCAGCGGTATAGTTAACTGTTCAGCTCTAGGTCCCATGGCAGCGGTATAGTTAACTGTTCAGCTCTAGGTCCCATGGCAGCAGTATAGTTAACTGTTCAGCTCTAGGCCCCATGACAGCGGTATAGTTAACTGTTCAGCTCTATGTCCCATGGCAGCGGTATAGTTAACTGTTCAGCTCTAGGCCCCATGACAGCGGTATAGTTAACTGTTCAGCTCTATGTCCCATGGCAGCGGTATAGTTAACTGTTCAGCTCTAGGCCCCATGGCAGCGGTATAGTTAACTGTTCAGCTCTAGGCCCCATGACAGCGGTATAGTTAACTGTTCAGCTCTATGTCCCATGGCAGCGGTATAGTTAACTGTTCAGCTCTAGGCCCCATGGCAGCGGTATACTTAACTGTTCAGCTCTAGGCCCCATGGCAGCGGTATAGTTAACTGTTCAGCTCTAGGCCCCATGACAGCGGTATAGTTAACTGTTCAGCTCTAGGCCCCATGACAGCGGTATAGTTAACTGTTCAGCTCTAGGCCCCATGGCAGCGGTATAGTTAACTGTTCAGCTCTAGGCCCCATGGCAGCAGTATAGTTAACTGTTCAGCTCTAGGTCCCATGGCAGCGGTATAGTTAACTGTTCAGCTCTAGGTCCCATGGCAGCGGTATAGTTAACTGTTCAGCTCTAGGCCCCATGGCAGCAGTATAGTTAACTGTTCAGCTCTAGGTCCCATGGCAGCGGTATAGTTAACTGTTCAGCTCTAGGTCCCATGGCAGCGGTATAGTTAACTGTTCAGCTCTAGGCCCCATGGCAGCGGTATAGTTAACTGTTCAGCTCTAGGCCCCATGGCAGCGGTATAGTTAACTGTTCAGCTCTAGGCCCCATGGCAGCGGTATAGTTAACTGTTCAGCTCTAGGCCCCATGACAGCGGTATAGTTAACCGTTCAGCTCTAGGCCCCATGACAGCGGTATAGTTAACCGTTCAGCTCTAGGCCCCATGACAGCGGTATAGTTAACCGTTCAGCTCTAGGCCCCATGGCAGCGGTATAGTTAACTGTTCAGCTCTAGCTATGTTCCATGGCAGCGGTATAGTTAACTGTTCAGCTCTAGGCCCCATGGCAGCGGTATAGTTAACTGTTCAGCTCTAGGTCCCATGGCAGCAGTATAGTTAACTGTTCAGCTCTAGGCCCCATGGCAGCGGTATAGTTAACTGTTCAGCTCTAGGCCCCATGGCAGCGGTATAGTTAACTGTTCAGCTCTAGGCCCCATGGCAGCGGTATAGTTAACCGTTCAGCTCTAGCTATGTCCCATGGCAGCAGTATAGTTAACTGTTCAGCTCTAGGCCCCATGGCAGCGGTATAGTTAACTGTTCAGCTCTAGGCCCCATGGCAGCGGTATAGTTAACCGTTCAGCTCTAGCTATGTCCCATGGCAGCAGTATAGTTAACTGTTCAGCTCTAGGCCCCATGGCAGTGGTATAGTTAACTGTTCAGCTCTAGGCCCCATGGCAGCGGTATAGTTAACTGTTCAGCTCTAGGCCCCATGGTAGCGGTATAGTTAACTGTTCAGCTCTAGGCCCCATGGCAGCAGTATAGTTAACTGTTCAGCTCTAGGTCCCATGGCAGCGGTATAGTTAACTGTTCAGCTCTAGGCCCCATGGCAGCGGTATAGTTAACTGTTCAGCTCTAGGCCCCATGGCAGCGGTATAGTTAACTGTTCAGCTCTAGGCCCCATGGCAGCGGTATAGTTAACTGTTCAGCTCTAGCTATGTCCCATGGCAGCAGTATAGTTAACTGTTCAGCTCTAGCTATGTCCCATGGCAGCGGTATAGTTAACTGTTCAGCTCTAGGCCCCATGGCAGCAGTATAGTTAACTGTTCAGCTCTAGGCCCCATGGCAGCGGTATAGTTAACTGTTCAGCTCTAGCTATGTCCCATGGCAGCAGTATAGTTAACTGTTCAGCTCTAGCTATGTCCCATGGCAGCAGGATAGTTAACTGTTCAGCTCTAGGTCCCATGGCAGCGGTATAGTTAACTGTTCAGCTCTAGGCCCCATGGCAGCGGTATAGTTAACTGTTCAGCTCTAGGCCCCATGGTAGCGATATAGTTAACTGTTCAGCTCTAGGCCCCATGGCAGCGGTATAGTTAACCGTTCAGCTCTAGCTATGTCCCATGGCAGCAGTATAGTTAACTGTTCAGCTCTAGGCCCCATGGCAGTGGTATAGTTAACTGTTCAGCTCTATGCCCCATGGCAGCGGTATAGTTAACTGTTCAGCTCTAGGCCCCATGGTAGCGGTATAGTTAACTGTTCAGCTCTAGGCCCCATGGCAGCAGTATAGTTAACTGTTCAGCTCTAGGTCCCATGGCAGCGGTATAGTTAACCGTTCAGCTCTAGGCCCCATGGCAGCGGTATAGTTAACTGTTCAGCTCTAGGCCCCATGGCAGCAGTATAGTTAACTGTTCAGCTCTAGGTCCCATGGCAGCGGTATAGTTAACTGTTCAGCTCTAGGCCCCATGGCAGCAGTATAGTTAACTGTTCAGCTCTAGGCCCCATGGCAGCGGTATAGTTAACTGTTCAGCTCTAGCTATGTCCCATGGCAGCAGTATAGTTAACTGTTCAGCTCTAGCTATGTCCCATGGCAGCAGGATAGTTAACTGTTCAGCTCTAGGTCCCATGGCAGCGGTATAGTTAACTGTTCAGCTCTAGGCCCCATGGCAGCGGTATAGTTAACCGTTCAGCTCTAGGCCCCATGGCAGCGGTATAGTTAACCGTTCAGCTCTAGGCCCCATGGCAGCGGTATAGTTAACCGTTCAGCTTTAGGCCCCATGGTAACTCACTCCTGTTGGACAAGGCCATAAAACCCTGATAGAAGAAACAGATGACTGTCCACAAGTTAACCTGTCATATGTCATCTCTGTCTTCTTTCAATAACAATAGAAGAGATGCAGCCCCAACAACCACTCTCTCTTCGATAAAATGGTATATCTATCCATTGGTATGTGTTACTTTGAAAATGTGACAAATTACATCTCAAATACTTTCCTCCCTTCCTGACCATTATTTAAAACATGATTAAGTAAATTACTGTATGCACAGCAAATACTATGGCACGCGCACATGTAGTGTTTCTCTGTTTGTTTGAGGAGGGTAACAGTGTACATAAACAGGTCTCAGGGGCGTCACAACCTTTCAGTCTTCCCTGATGATGTAGAGGGGTCCTAACGCTGTCCATGCTAACCCACCCCTCCCTGAGAAATGCCCATTAAAGAATGAGAATGTTCCAACCTGTAAAGAGACCCACAAACATATAGCACACTAACCCAAGATGTACTGTTAAGAATCCTACCATTACTCCTTAAGGATACTACCGTTACTCCTTAAGGATCCTACCATTACTCCTTAAGGATCCTACCATTACTCCTTAAGGATCCAACCGGTACTCCTTAAGGATCCTACCATTACTCCTTAAAGATTCCACCATTACTCCTTAAGGAGCCCTTAAGCATCCTACCATGACTCCTTGAGGATCCTACCATTTCTCATTAAGGAGCCTACCATTGCTCCTTAAGGATCCTACCATTACTCCTTAAGGAGCCTACCATTACTCCTTAAGGAGCCTACCATTACTCCTTAAGGATCTTTTTTTATTATTTATTTCTTTATTTCACCTTTATTTAACCAGGTAGGCGAGTTGAGAACAAGTTTTCATTTGCAACTGCGACCTGGCCAAGATAAAGCATAGCAGTGTGAACAGACAACACAGAGTTACACATGGAGTAAACAATTAACAAGTCAATAACACAGTAGAAAAAAAGAGTCTATATACATTGTGTGCAAAAGGCATGAGGAGGTAGGCGAATAATTACAATTTTGCAGATTAACACTGGAGTGATAAATGATCAGATGGTCACCAGTCTTACCATTACTCCTTAAGGAGCCCTTAAGGATCCTACCTTAAGAGCCCTGACGCTCGGTCTGAACTTTTTTGAGAGCATAAGGATCTTACCCTTCATATCGGTAAGAAATAATTGTCAAAAAACCAAAAGGTTAAATTGATGCACACCTTTTTAATTAAGGGGTTAGTGTTCCCTCACGGCCATATCTCCATGTTACAGGGTGTCACGTTCTGACCATCGTTCGTGTGTGTTTTCCTTGTTTTAGTGTTGGTCAGGACGTGAACTGGGTGGGCATTCTATGTTGGATGTCTTGTTTGTCTATTTCTATGTCTGGCCTGATATGGTTCTCAATCAGAGGCAGGTGTTAGTCATTGTCTCTGATTGGGAACCATATTTAGGTAGCCTGGGTTTCACTGTGTGTTTGTGGGTGATTGTCCTTAGTGTTAGTTTGCACCAGTTTAGGCTGTTTCGGTTTTCATTACGTTTATTATTTTGCACTGTTTGTATTTAGATTTGTGTTGCTATAGTCACAATAAACATGGATCGCAATCTACATGCCGCATTTTGGTCCGACTCTCCTTCTCATCAAGAAAACCGTTACAGAATCACCCACCACAAAAGGACCAAGCAGCGTGTCAACAGGCAGGAGCAGCGCGAGGAGACGCGCAATAAGGATTTCTGGACATGGGAGGAAATCCTCGACGGGAGAGGACCCTGGGCTAAACCAGGGGAGTGTAGCCGCCCAAAGGTGCAGCAGGAGAAGAGGCAACAGGAGCAGCCCAAAGAGGAGGTATGGATATGGGAGGACGAATTAGAAGGAAGAGGACCCTGGGCTCAGCCAGGAGAATATCGCCGCCCCAAAGAAGAACTGGAGGCGGCGAAAGCTGAGAGGCGCAGATATGAGGAGGCAGCACGACGTAGCGGATGGAAGCCTGAGAGGCAGCCCCAAAAATTTCTTGGGGGGGGGGGCTAACAGGGAGTATGGCTACGTCAGGTAGGAGACCTGGGCAGACTCCCTGTGCTTACCGGGGGGCTAGAGAGACCGGACAGGCACCTTGTTATGCAGTGGTGCGCACTGTGTCTCCAGTGCGGGTGCATAGCCCGGTGCGGTATATTCCAGCTCCACGTGTCGGCCGGGCTAGATTGAGCGTCGAGCCTAATGCCATGAAGCCGGCTCTACGCAGCTGGTCCCCAGTGCGGCTCCTTGGGCCGGCTTACATGGCACCAGCCTTGCGCTCGGTGTCTCCGGTTCGCCTGCATAGCCCAGTGCGGGCTATTCCACCTCGCCGCACTGGCAGGGCGACCGTGAGCATTCAACCAGGTAAGGTTGGGCAGGCTCGGTGTTCAAGAGCTCCAGTGCGCCTGCACGGTCCGGTCTTTCCAGTACCACCTCCACACCCCAGCCCTCCGGTAGCAGCTCCCCGCACCAGGCTTCCTGTGCGTGTCCTCGGCCCAGTACCACCAGTGCCAGCACCACGCATCAGGCCTACAGTGCGCCTCGCCTGTCCAGCGCTGCCAGAGCCTTCCTCCTCTCCAGCGCTGTCGGAGTCTCCCGCCTGTTTAGCGCTGTTAGAGCCTTCCTTCTCTACAGCGCTGCCGGAGTCTCCCGCCTGTTCAGAACTGCCAGTCTGCATAGAGCTGCCAGTCTGCATAGAGCTGCCAGTCTGCAAGGAGCTGCCAGTCTGCAAGGAGCTGCCAGTCTGCAAGGAGCTGCCAGTCTGCAAGGAGCTGCCAGTCTGCATAGAGCTGCCAGTCTGCAAGGAGCTGCCAGTCTGCAAGGAGCCGCCAGAGCTGCCTTTCTGCAGGATGCCGCCAAAGCTGCCAGTCTGCAAGGAGCCGCCAGAGCTGCCAGTCTGCAAGGAGCCGCCAGAGCTGCCAGTCTGCAAGGAGCCGCCAGAGCTGCCAGTTAGCATGGAGCAGCCAGGGCCGCCAGTCAGCATGGAGCAGCCAGGGCCGCCAGTCAGCATGGAGCAGCCAGGGCCGCCAGTCAGCATGGAGCAGCCAGGGCCGCCAGTCAGCATGGAGCAGCCAGGGCCGCCAGTCAGCATGGAGCAGCCAGTCAGCATGGAGCAGCCAGAGCAGCCAGTCAGCATGGAGCAGCCAGAGCTGCCAGTCAGCATGGAGCAGCCAGTCAGCATGGAGCAGCCAGAGCTGCCAGTCATCATGGAGCAGCCAGTCAGCATGGAGCAGCCAGAGCAGCCAGTCGACCAGACTCTTCCAGATCTGCCAGTCGACCAGACTCTTCCAGATCTGCCAGTCGACCAGACTCTTCCAGATCTGCCAGTCGACCAGACTCTTCCAGATCTGCCAGTCGACCAGACTCTTCCAGATCTGCCAGTCGACCAGACTCTTCCAGATCTGCCAGTCGACCAGACTCTTCCAGATCTGCCAGTCGACCAGACTCTTCCAGATCTGCCAGTCGACCAGACTCTTCCAGATCTGCCAGTCGACCAGACTCTTCCAGATCTGCCAGTCGACCAGATCCGCCAGTCGACCAGACTCTTCCAGATCCGCCAGTCGACCAGACTCTTCCGGATCCGCCAGTCAGCCAGAACCGCCAGCCAGCCAGGATCTGCCGGATCCAACCACCTGCCTGAGCTTCCTCTCAGTGCTGAGCTTCCTCTCAGTGCTGAGCTACCCATCAGTCCCGAGCTACCTCTGTCCCGAGCTGCCCCTCTGTCCCGAGCGGTCTTTAAGGAGGGTAACCTATCTAGGGACGCTAAGGAGGTGGACTAAAACTGTTATGGAGTGGGGTCCACGTCCAGCGCCAGAGCCGCCACCGCGGACAGATGCCCACCCACACCCTCCCCCATAGGTTTAAGTTGTGCGTCCGGAGTCCGCACCTTGGAGGGGGGGTACTGTCACGTTCTGACCATCGTTCGTGTGTGTTTTCCTTGTTTTAGTGTTGGTCAGGACGTGAACTGGGTGGGCATTCTATGTTGGATGTCTTGTTTGTCTATTTCTATGTCTGGCCTGATATGGTTCTCAATCAGAGGCAGGTGTTAGTCATTGTCTCTGATTGGGAACCATATTTAGGTAGCCTGGGTTTCACTGTGTGTTTGTGGGTGATTGTCCTTAGTGTTAGTTTGCACCAGTTTAGGCTGTTTCGGTTTTCATTACGTTTATTATTTTGCACTGTTTGTATTTAGATATGTGTTGCTATAGTCACAATAAACATGGATCGCAATCTACACGCCGCATTTTGGTCCGACTCTCCTTCTCATCAAGAAAACCGTTACACAGGGCTTGTTTGTGGAAGACAGGCAGAAGACAGAGGGGCCACTTGTGCTACTTAGCTATCTAGCATGCTCCTGTGTGTAGTGGAAGAAGGACCTCCAGAAATATGTTGGCACTGAAATACTGTCATCTGCAACTGTGATAAATCCGGTTAAATCCGGTTAAAACAGGGACAGTAAGTGTAGATTTTGCATTTGTGAAATCATTTTTATGTAATATGAAGGTAGAGCGATTTATGTTTCTATAACCGTACCGCAATTGAGAATTGATTCACGTTTAGATGGAGTATTTGGCTGCTTTGGCTGCCAGAGCCGGTGTACCTCTGAGATATCACAGAAGATCCATGGACCTTAAGGACTAATGGTAGGCTCCTTAAGGGCTCCTTAAGGTTAACTAAACTTACTAGTACAGAATACCCCTTTGTCTAATGACTCCTATGTCTAAAGGTCACTCTAGAACACATAGGAAGGAAGAGGTCTTACAGACTTATTCTAGAATGTTTTAAATGCATTTTTCCCCTCATTAATCTACACACAATACCCCATAATGTTTGCAAATGTTTGCAAAAGGTATTAAAAATGAAAAACAGAAATGCCTTATTTACATAAATCTTCAGTTCCTTTTATATGAGACCAAAACATTTCTGCAGCATTGCAGGTCCCCAAGAATGCAGTGGCCTCCATCATTCTTAAATGGAAGAAGTTTGGAACCACCAAGACTCTTTCTAGAGTTGGCCGCCTGGCCAAACTGAGCAATCGGAGGAGAAGGGCCTTGGAGGTGACCAACCCAATGGTCACTCTGACAGAGTTCCAGAGTTCCTCTGTGGAGATGGGAGAACCTTTCAGAAGGACAACCATCTCTGCAGCACTCCACCAATCAGGCAAATATGGTAAAGTGGCCAGACGGAAGCCACTCCTCAGTAAAAGGCACATGACAGCCCGCTTGGAGTTTGCCAAAAGGCACCTAAAGGACTCTCAGACCATGAGAAACAAGATTCTCTGGTCTGATGAAACCAAGATTGAGCTATTTGTCCTGAATGCCAAGCGTCACGCCTGGAGAAAACCTGGCACCATCTCTACGGTGAAGCATGGTGGTGGCAGCATCATGCTGTGGGGATGTTTTTCAGTGGCGGGGACTGGGAGACTAGTCAGGATCGAGGGAAGATGAACAGAGAAAAGTACAGAGAGATGAAAATCTGATCGAAAGCACACAGGACCTCAGACTGGGGCGACGGTTCACCTTCCAACAGGGCAATGCCGCTAAGCACACAGCCAAGACAATGCATGCTAAGACTCTGAATGCCCTTGAGTGGCCCAGCCAGAGCACGGACTTGAACTCGATCGAACATCTCTGGAGAGACCTGAAAATAACTGTGCAGAGATGCTCCCCATCCAACCTGACAGAGCTTGAGAGGATCTGCAGAGAAGAATGGGAGAAACTCCCCAAATACAGGTGTGCCAAGCTTGTAGCATCATACCCAAGAAGACTCGAGGCTGTAATCGCTGCCAAAGGTGCTTCAATAAAGTACTGAGTAAAGGGTCTGAATACTTATGTAAATCTGATATTTCCATTTTTAAATTTGTATAAATGTGAGAAAAATATATATAAACCTGTTTTTGGTTTGCCATTATGGGGTATTGTGTGTAGATTGATGATGGAAAAAAAACTATTTTATCAATTTTAGAATAAAGCTGTAATGTAACAAAATATGGAAAAAGTCAAGAGGTCTGAATACTTTCCGAATGCACTGTAGTCTACTAATATTGATCAGAACCCCTAACCCCTGACCCTCAAACCTCCCTGAACTAACCCCTGACCCTCAAACCTCCCTGAACTAACCCCTGACCCTCCAACCATCCTGATCTAACCCCCGAACCTCTAACCTCCCCGAACTAACTCTTGACCCTCTAACCTCCCTCTATCTCCGAGGAACTAACCCCTGAACCTCCAACCTCCCTGCCCCCCCCCCTCTCTCTCTGAGGAACTAACCCCTGACCTCTGACCCTCCAACCTCCCTGCTCTCTCTCTGTGAGGAAATTACCCTCCAACCTCCCTGCTCCCTCTCTCTCTGTGTGAAAGTGAGCTAGTATAAAATACCATTTGGTCAATGAAGCATTATAATGGTATGGAGGGGAACAAGAGAGGTCTTTTAGAGACTGGTGTTGTGGATTTATTGATCGTCCTTCATACCTGACACACACTGGAATCTACAGGATCCTACAGCTGGGTAGAAATGATTCCTAAAGTTTCTCTGACTGACTGGACTTTAAGCTTTAGTCTACCTTGTTTGCTGGACCCTCTAGAAACCAAATGCTTCATGGTCGCCTTGGTCGATTTGGCAAGACCTCCTGTGTGTTCAGTCAAATATTTGTGCGGTAGACCTAAATCAACATTAATTGAATGATTAGCTCCAGTGTGAGGAAGAACCAAGGCTGTAGAGAGGTATTACTATACAGCAGACTAAGTCAACTTCAGGGTCGGCATCAAAGCTGCAGCCACTCCCAGTCTCCCTCGCTGGATCTTTAAAAGTTTTCTGTTTGGCATCAAAGCTGCAGCCACTCCCAGTCTCCCTCGCTGGATCTTTAAAAGTTTTCTGTTTGGCATCAAAGCTGCAGCCACTCCCAGTCTCCCTCGCTGGATCTTTAAAAGTTTTCTGTTTGGCATCAAAGCTGCAGCCACTCCCAGTCTCCCTCGCTGGATCTTTAAAAGTTTTCTGTTTGGCATCAAAGCTGCAGCCACTCCCAGTCTCCCTCGCTGGATCTTTAAAAGTTTTCTGTTTGGCATCAAAGCTGCAGCCACTCCCAGTCTCCCTCGCTGGATCTTTAAAAGTTTTCTGTTTGGCATCAAAGCTGCACCCACTCCCAGTCTCCCTCGCTGGATCTTTAAAAGTTTTCTGTTTGGCATCAAAGCTGCAGCCACTCCCAGTCTCCCTCGCTGGATCTTTAAAAGTTTTCTGTTTGGCATCAAAGCTGCAGCCACTCCCAGTCTTCCTCGCTGGATCTTTAAAAGTTTTCTGTTTGGCATCAAAGCTGCAGCCACTCCCAGTCTCCCTCGCTGGATCTTGAGGATCTTGCTGGATCTTAAAAAAAAAATTATGTTTGGCATAAAAGCTGAAGCCGTGTCTGAGGGAAACACCTTGGAATGTGTCTTGTTCCATTTGCCCAAATTCTACCCATCAAGGGCAGACCGGACAGACAGGGCAGACAGCAGAGCTCTGTGAAGTTAGTTGAAATGTGGTCTAGATCCTGTAGCTGGCACCCTGGCAGTCTAACTAACCCTGGCAGTGTAACTAACTCTAACCTTGGCAGTGTAACTAACCCTGTCAGTCTAACTAACCCTGGCAGTGTAACTAACCCTGGCAGTCTAACTAACCCTGGCAGTGTAACTAACCCTGGCAGTCCAACTATCCCTGGCAGTGTAACTAACCCTGGCAGTGTACCTAACCCTGGCAGTGTAACTAACCCTGGCAGTGTAACTAACTCTAACCCTGGCAGTGTAACTAACCCTAACTCTGGAAGTGTAACTAACCCTAACCCTGACAGTGTAACTAACCCTGGCAGTGTAACTAACCCTGTCAGTGTAACTAACCCTGGCAGTGTAACTAACCCTGGCAGTGTAACTAACCCTGGCAGTGTAACTAACCCTGACAGTGTAACTAACCCTAACCCTGGCAGTGTAACTAACCCTGGCAATGTAACTAACCCTAACCCTGGCAGTGTAACTAACCCTGGCAGTGTAACTAACCCTAACCCCGGCAGTCTAACTAACCCTGTCAGTGTAACTAACCCTGGCAGTGTAACTAACCCTAACCCCGGCAGTGTAACTAACCCTAACCCCGGCAGTCTAACTAACCCTGTCAGTGTAACTAACCCTAACCCCGGCAGTGTAACTAACCCTGGCAGTCTAACTAACCCTGGCAGTGTAACTAACCCTGGCAGTGTAACTAACCCTGGCAGTGTAACTAACCCTAACCCTGGCAGTGTAACTAACCCTGGCAGTCTAACTAACCCTGGCAGTGTAACTAACCCTGGCAGTCCAACTATCCCTGGCAGTGTAACTAACCCTGGCAGTGTACCTAACCCTGGCAGTGTAACTAACCCTGGCAGTGTAACTAACTCTAACCCTGGCAGTGTAACTAACCCTAACTCTGGAAGTGTAACTAACCCTAACCCTGGCAGTGTAACTAACCCTGGCAGTGTAACTAACCCTAACCCTGGCAGTGTAACTAACCCTGGCAGGGTAACTAACCCTAACTCTGGCAGTGTAACTAACCCTAACCCTGGCAGTGTAACTAACCCTGGCAGTGTAACTAACCCTAACTCTGGCAGTGTAACTAACCCTAACCCTGGCAGTGTAACTAACCCTGGCAGGGTAACTAACTCTAACCCTGTCAGTGTAACTAACCCTGGCAGTGTAACTAACTCTAACCCTGGCAGTGTAACTAACTCTAACCCTGGCAGTGTAACTAACCCTAACTCTGGCAGTGTAACTAACCCTAACCCTGGCAGTGTAACTAACCCTGGCAGTGTAACTAACCCTAACTCTGGCAGTGTAACTAACCCTAACCCTGGCAGTGTAACTAACCCTGGCAGGGTAACTAACTCTAACCCTGTCAGTGTAACTAACCCTGGCAGTGTAACTAACCCTGGCAGTGTAACTAACTCTAACCCTGGCAGTGTAACTAACCCTGTCAGTGAAACTAACCCTAACCCTGGCAGTGTAACTAACCCTAACCCTGGCAGTGTAACTAACCCTGGCAGTGAAACTAACCCTAACCCTGGCAGTGTAACTAACCCTGGCAGTGTAACTAACCCTGGCAGTGAAACTAACCCTAACCCTGGCAGTGTAACTAACCCTGACAGCGTAACTAACCCTGCCAGTCTAACTAACCCTGTCAGTGTAACTAACCCTGTCAGTGTAACTAACCCTGGCAGTGTAACTAACCCTAACCCTGGCAGTGTAACTAACCCTAACTCTGGCAGTGTAACTAACTCTAACCCTGGCAGTGTAACTAACTCTAACCCTGGCAGTGTAACTAACCCTAACTCTGGCAGTGTAACTAACCCTAACCCTGGCAGTGTAACTAACCCTGGCAGTGTAACTAACCCTAACTCTGGCAGTGTAACTAACCCTAACCCTGGCAGTGTAACTAACCCTGGCAGGGTAACTAACTCTAACCCTGTCAGTGTAACTAACCCTGGCAGTGTAACTAACCCTGGCAGTGTAACTAACTCTAACCCTGGCAGTGTAACTAACCCTGTCAGTGAAACTAACCCTAACCCTGGCAGTGTAACTAACCCTAACCCTGGCAGTGTAACTAACCCTGGCAGTGAAACTAACCCTAACCCTGGCAGTGTAACTAACCCTGGCAGTGTAACTAACCCTGGCAGTGAAACTAACCCTAACCCTGGCAGTGTAACTAACCCTGACAGCGTAACTAACCCTGCCAGTCTAACTAACCCTGTCAGTGTAACTAACCCTGTCAGTGTAACTAACCCTGGCAGTGTAACTAACCCTAACCCTGGCAGTGTAACTAACCCTGTCAGTCTAACTAACCCTGTCAGTGTAACTAACCCTGTCAGTGTAACTAACCCTGACAGTGTAACTAACCCTAACCCCGGCAGTGTAACTAATCCTGACAGTGTAACTAACCCTGGCAGTGTAACTAACCCAAACCCTGACAGTGTAACTAACCTTGGCAGTCTAACTAACCCTGGCAGTGTAACTAACCCTGGCAGTGTAACTAACCCTAACCATGTCAGTGTAACTAACCCTGGCAGTGTAACTAACCCTAACCATGTCAGCGTAACTAACCCTGCCAGTCTAACTAACCCTGGCAGTGTAACTAACCCTGGCAGTGTAACTAACCCTGGCAGTGTAACTAACCCTAACCATGTCAGTGTAACTAACCCTGGCAGTGTAACTAACCCTAACCATGTCAGTGTAACTAACCCTGGCAGTGTAACTAACCCTGGCAGTGTAACTAACCCTGGCAGTGTAACTAACCATGGCAGTGTAACTAACCCTGGCAGTGTAACTAACCCTGGCAGTGTAACTAACCCTGACAGTGTAACTAACCCTGACAGTCTAACTAACCCTGGCAGTGTAACTAACCCTGACAGTGTAACTAACCCTGGCAGTCTAACTAACCCTGACAGTGTAACTAACCCTGACAGTGTAACTAACCCTGGCAGTGTAACTAACCCTGACAGTGTAACTAACCCTGGCAGTGTAACTAACCCTGACAGTGTAACTAACCCTGGCAGTCTAACTAACCCTGACAGTGTAACTAACCCTGACAGTGTAACTAACCCTGGCAGTGTAAATAACCCTGACAATGTAACTAACCCTAACCCTGGCAGTGTAACTAACCCTGGCAGTGTAACTAACCCTAACCCCGGCAGTGTAACTAACCCTGACAGTGTAACTAACCCTAACCCTGGCAGTGTAACTAACCCTGGCAGTGTAACTAACCCTAACCCTGGCAGTGTAACTAACCCTGACAGTGTAACTAACCCTGACAGTCTAACTAACCCTGGCAGTGTAACTAACCCTGGCAGTGTAACTAACCCTGACAGTGTAACTAACCCTGACAGTGTAACTAACTCTAACCCTGACAGTGTAACTAACCCTGACAGTGTAACTAACTCTAACCCCGGCAGTGTAACTAACCCTGGCAGTGTAACTAACCCTGGCAGTGTAACTAACCCTAACCATGGCAGTGTAACTAACCATGGCAGTGTAACTAACCCTAACCATGGTAGTGTAACTAACCCTGACAGTGTAACTAACCTTGGCAGTGTAACTAACCATGTCAGTGTAACTAACCCTGGCAGTGTAACTAACCATGTCAGTGTAACTAACCCTGGCAGTGTAACTAACCCTGGCAGTGTAACTAACCCTGGCAGTGTAACTAACCCTGGAAGTGTAACTAACCCTAACCCTAACAGTGTAACTAACCTTGGCAGTGTAACTAACCCTGGCAGTGTAACTAACCCTGACAGTGTAACTAACCCTGACAGTGTAACTAACCATGGCAGTGTAACTAACCATGTCAGTGTAACTAACCCTGACAGTGTAACTAACCCTGGCAGTGTAACTAACCATGGCAGTGTAACTAACCCTGGCAGTGTAACTAACCCTGGCAGTGTAACTAACCCTGACAGTGTAACTAACCCTGGCAGTGTAACTAACCTTGGCAGTGTAACTAACCCTGGCAGTGTAACTAACCCTAACAGTGTAACTAACCTTGGCAGTGTAACTAACCCTGACAGTGTAACTAACCTTGGCAGTGTAACTAACCCTGACAGTGTAACTAACCTTGGCAGTGTAACTAACCCTAACAGTGTAACTAACCTTGGCAGTGTAACTAACCCTGACAGTGTAACTAACCCTGGCAGTGTAACTAACCCTGTCAGTGTAACTAACCCTGACAGTGTAACTAACCCTGACAGTGTAACTAACCCTGGCAGTGTAACTAACCATGTCAGTGTAACTAACCCTGGCAGTGTAACTAACCCTGACAGTGTAACTAACCCTGGCAGTGTAACTAACCCTAACCCTGGCAGTCTAACTAACCCTGGCAGTGTAACTAACCCTAACCATGTCAGCGTAACTAACCCTGCCAGTCTAACTAACCCTGGCAGTGTAACTAACCCTGGCAGTGTAACTAACCCTGGCAGTGTAACTAACCCTAACCATGTCAGTGTAACTAACCCTGGCAGTGTAACTAACCCTAACCATGTCAGTGTAACTAACCCTGGCAGTGTAACTAACCCTGGCAGTGTAACTAACCCTGGCAGTGTAACTAACCATGGCAGTGTAACTAACCCTGGCAGTGTAACTAACCCTGGCAGTGTAACTAACCCTGACAGTGTAACTAACCCTGACAGTCTAACTAACCCTGGCAGTGTAACTAACCCTGACAGTGTAACTAACCCTGGCAGTCTAACTAACCCTGACAGTGTAACTAACCCTGACAGTGTAACTAACCCTGGCAGTGTAACTAACCCTGACAGTGTAACTAACCCTGGCAGTGTAACTAACCCTGACAGTGTAACTAACCCTGGCAGTCTAACTAACCCTGACAGTGTAACTAACCCTGACAGTGTAACTAACCCTGGCAGTGTAAATAACCCTGACAATGTAACTAACCCTAACCCTGGCAGTGTAACTAACCCTGGCAGTGTAACTAACCCTAACCCCGGCAGTGTAACTAACCCTGACAGTGTAACTAACCCTAACCCTGGCAGTGTAACTAACCCTGGCAGTGTAACTAACCCTAACCCTGGCAGTGTAACTAACCCTGACAGTGTAACTAACCCTGACAGTCTAACTAACCCTGGCAGTGTAACTAACCCTGGCAGTGTAACTAACCCTGACAGTGTAACTAACCCTGACAGTGTAACTAACTCTAACCCTGACAGTGTAACTAACCCTGACAGTGTAACTAACTCTAACCCCGGCAGTGTAACTAACCCTGGCAGTGTAACTAACCCTGGCAGTGTAACTAACCCTAACCATGGCAGTGTAACTAACCATGGCAGTGTAACTAACCCTAACCATGGTAGTGTAACTAACCCTGACAGTGTAACTAACCTTGGCAGTGTAACTAACCATGTCAGTGTAACTAACCCTGGCAGTGTAACTAACCATGTCAGTGTAACTAACCCTGGCAGTGTAACTAACCCTGGCAGTGTAACTAACCCTGGCAGTGTAACTAACCCTGGAAGTGTAACTAACCCTAACCCTAACAGTGTAACTAACCTTGGCAGTGTAACTAACCCTGGCAGTGTAACTAACCCTGACAGTGTAACTAACCCTGACAGTGTAACTAACCATGGCAGTGTAACTAACCATGTCAGTGTAACTAACCCTGACAGTGTAACTAACCCTGACAGTGTAACTAACCATGGCAGTGTAACTAACCCTGGCAGTGTAACTAACCCTGGCAGTGTAACTAACCCTGACAGTGTAACTAACCCTGGCAGTGTAACTAACCTTGGCAGTGTAACTAACCCTGGCAGTGTAACTAACCCTAACAGTGTAACTAACCTTGGCAGTGTAACTAACCCTGACAGTGTAACTAACCTTGGCAGTGTAACTAACCCTGACAGTGTAACTAACCTTGGCAGTGTAACTAACCCTAACAGTGTAACTAACCTTGGCAGTGTAACTAACCCTGACAGTGTAACTAACCCTGGCAGTGTAACTAACCCTGTCAGTGTAAGTAACCCTGACAGTGTAACTAACCCTGACAGTGTAACTAACCCTGGCAGTGTAACTAACCATGTCAGTGTAACTAACCCTGGCAGTGTAACTAACCCTGACAGTGTAACTAACCCTGGCAGTGTAACTAACCCTAACCCTGGCAGTCTAACTAACCCTGGCAGTCTAACTAACCCTGGCAGTGTAACTAACCCTGGCAGTGTAACTAACCCTGGCAGTGTAACTAACCCTGGCAGTGTAACTAACTCTGGCAGTGTAACTAACCCTGGCAGTGTAACTAACCCTGGCAGTGTAACTAACCCTGACAGTGTAACTAACCTTGGCAGTGTAACTAACCATGGCAGTGTAACTAACCCTGGCAGTGTAACTAACCCTGGCAGTGTAACTAACCCTGTCAGTGTAACTAACCCTGGCAGTGTAACTAACCCTAACCCCGGCAGTGTAACTAACCCTGTCAGTGTAACTAACCCTGTCAGTGTAACTAACCCTAACCATGGTAGTGTAACTAACCCTGACAGTGTAACTAACCTTGGCAGTGTAACTAACCCTGGCAGTGTAACTAACCCTGTCAGTGTAACTAACCATGGCAGTGTAACTAACCCTAACCATGGTAGTGTAACTAACCCTGGCAGTGTAACTAACCTTGGCAGTGTAACTAACCCTGGCAGTGTAACTAACCCTGGCAGTGTAACTAACCCTGGCAGTGTAACTAACCCTGGCAGTGTAACTAACCCTGGCAGTGTAACTAACCCTAACCCTGGCAGTGTAACTAACCCTAACTCTGGCAGTGTAACTAACTCTAACCCTGGCAGTGTAACTAACTCTAACCCTGGCAGTGTAACTAACCCTAACTCTGGCAGTGTAACTAACCCTAACCCTGGCAGTGTAACTAACCCTGGCAGTGTAACTAACCCTAACTCTGGCAGTGTAACTAACCCTAACCCTGGCAGTGTAACTAACCCTGGCAGGGTAACTAACTCTAACCCTGTCAGTGTAACTAACCCTGGCAGTGTAACTAACCCTGGCAGTGTAACTAACTCTAACCCTGGCAGTGTAACTAACCCTGTCAGTGAAACTAACCCTAACCCTGGCAGTGTAACTAACCCTAACCCTGGCAGTGTAACTAACCCTGGCAGTGAAACTAACCCTAACCCTGGCAGTGTAACTAACCCTGGCAGTGTAACTAACCCTGGCAGTGAAACTAACCCTAACCCTGGCAGTGTAACTAACCCTGACAGCGTAACTAACCCTGCCAGTCTAACTAACCCTGTCAGTGTAACTAACCCTGTCAGTGTAACTAACCCTTGCAGTGTAACTAACCCTAACCCTGGCAGTGTAACTAACCCTGTCAGTCTAACTAACCCTGTCAGTGTAACTAACCCTGGCAGTGTAACTAACCCTGACAGTGTAACTAACCCTGGCAGTCTAACTAACCCTGACAGTGTAACTAACCCTGACAGTGTAACTAACCCTGGCAGTGTAAATAACCCTGACAATGTAACTAACCCTAACCCTGGCAGTGTAACTAACCCTGGCAGTGTAACTAACCCTAACCCCGGCAGTGTAACTAACCCTGACAGTGTAACTAACCCTAACCCTGGCAGTGTAACTAACCCTGGCAGTGTAACTAACCCTAACCCTGGCAGTGTAACTAACCCTGACAGTGTAACTAACCCTGACAGTCTAACTAACCCTGGCAGTGTAACTAACCCTGGCAGTGTAACTAACCCTGACAGTGTAACTAACCCTGACAGTGTAACTAACTCTAACCCTGACAGTGTAACTAACCCTGACAGTGTAACTAACTCTAACCCCGGCAGTGTAACTAACCCTGGCAGTGTAACTAACCCTGGCAGTGTAACTAACCCTAACCATGGCAGTGTAACTAACCATGGCAGTGTAACTAACCCTAACCATGGTAGTGTAACTAACCCTGACAGTGTAACTAACATTGGCAGTGTAACTAACCATGTCAGTGTAACTAACCCTGGCAGTGTAACTAACCATGTCAGTGTAACTAACCCTGGCAGTGTAACTAACCCTGGCAGTGTAACTAACCCTGGCAGTGTAACTAACCCTGGAAGTGTAACTAACCCTAACCCTAACAGTGTAACTAACCTTGGCAGTGTAACTAACCCTGGCAGTGTAACTAACCCTGACAGTGTAACTAACCCTGACAGTGTAACTAACCATGGCAGTGTAACTAACCATGTCAGTGTAACTAACCCTGACAGTGTAACTAACCCTGACAGTGTAACTAACCATGGCAGTGTAACTAACCCTGGCAGTGTAACTAACCCTGGCAGTGTAACTAACCCTGACAGTGTAACTAACCCTGGCAGTGTAACTAACCTTGGCAGTGTAACTAACCCTGGCAGTGTAACTAACCCTAACAGTGTAACTAACCTTGGCAGTGTAACTAACCCTGACAGTGTAACTAACCTTGGCAGTGTAACTAACCCTGACAGTGTAACTAACCTTGGCAGTGTAACTAACCCTAACAGTGTAACTAACCTTGGCAGTGTAACTAACCCTGACAGTGTAACTAACCCTGGCAGTGTAACTAACCCTGTCAGTGTAACTAACCCTGACAGTGTAACTAACCCTGACAGTGTAACTAACCCTGGCAGTGTAACTAACCATGTCAGTGTAACTAACCCTGGCAGTGTAACTAACCCTGACAGTGTAACTAACCCTGGCAGTGTAACTAACCCTAACCCTGGCAGTCTAACTAACCCTGGCAGTCTAACTAACCCTGGCAGTGTAACTAACCCTGGCAGTGTAACTAACCCTGGCAGTGTAACTAACCCTGGCAGTGTAACTAACTCTGGCAGTGTAACTAACCCTGGCAGTGTAACTAACCCTGGCAGTGTAACTAACCCTGACAGTGTAACTAACCTTGGCAGTGTAACTAACCATGGCAGTGTAACTAACCCTGGCAGTGTAACTAACCCTGTCAGTGTAACTAACCCTGGCAGTGTAACTAACCCTGTCAGTGTAACTAACCCTGGCAGTGTAACTAACCCTAACCCCGGCAGTGTAACTAACCCTGTCAGTGTAACTAACCCTGTCAGTGTAACTAACCCTAACCATGGTAGTGTAACTAACCCTGACAGTGTAACTAACCTTGGCAGTGTAACTAACCCTGGCAGTGTAACTAACCCTGTCAGTGTAACTAACCATGGCAGTGTAACTAACCCTAACCATGGTAGTGTAACTAACCCTGGCAGTGTAACTAACCCTGGCAGTGTAACTAACCCTGGCAGTGTAACTAACCCTGGCAGTGTAACTAACCCTGGCAGTGTAACTAACCCTGGCAGTGTAACTAACCCTGGCAGTGTAACTAACCCTGGCAGTGTAACTAACCCTAACCCTGGCAGTGTAACTAACCCTGGCAGTGTAACTAACCCTGACAGTGTAACTAACCTTGGCAGTGTAACTAACCCTGGCAGTGTAACTAACCCTGACAGTGTAACTAACCCTGGCAGTGTAACTAACCCTAACCATGGCAGTGTAACTAACCCTGGCAGTGTAACTAACCCTAACCATGGCAGTGTAACTAACCCTGGCAGTGTAACTAACCCTAACCATGGCAGTGTAACTAACCCTGGCAGTGTAACTAACCCTAACCATGGTAGTGTAACTATCCCTGGCAGTGTAACTAACCCTAACCATGGCAGTGTAACTAACCCTGGCAGTGTAATCTAGTATGTTCCCTATCACTGTTAGCTTGTGTCATCATTATCCTTTTACTAAAACATATTGGATTCACTTGAATAGTTTGATGCATTTTTCGTAAATGTGCATAATATTACTAGAAATCATTCATCTGTGATTTTATTGCCTTCAAGTGTAGAATTTCACCATATATAACAGACTGACCCTATCCCCCCGGCACATAGACTACTGCAGCATAGATACTGGAGTCTGAGACGGGAGGGGTTGGGAGACACTGTGGCCCTGTCTGACGACACCCCTGGACCGGGCCAACCAGGCAGGATATAACCCCACCCACTCTGCCAAAGCACAGCCCCCACACCACTAGAGGGATATCAACAGACCACCAACGTACTACCCCGAGACAAGGCTGAGTATAGACCACAAAGATCTCCCCCACCGCACGAGCCCTGGGGGGGCGCAAAACCGGACAGGACTCAACCCACTCAAAGTCGTGTATAGTGAAAAAAGCCTGGCACGACGTGACGCACCCCCTCCTAGGGACGGTGTGGAAGAGCACCAGTAAGCCAGTGACTCAGCCCACGCAATAGGGTCAGAGGAAGACAATACAAGTTAGCAATGAACTCATCCCTGCTGAAACACTCTGGGTGTGGGTGAGACAGATGTATTAACAAAAAGCAGTTTTGTCAGAGTTCCCAGTCCAGGGTTCCCAGTCCAAGCCAATGACTGAAACTATTGGCTGAGAAACTTTGTTCAGGTCAAACTGAGAATTTCTGTGGTAAAATAGATGTCCTGGCTTTGATACTCTCTACAGTGGATGTCCTCAGAAAGCTAGATGTCCTGGTGGTGATACTCTCTACAGTGGATGTCCTCAGAAAGCTAGATGTCCTGGTGGTGATACTCTACAGTGGATGTCCTCAGAAAGCTAGATGTCCTGGTGGTGATACTCTACAGTGGATGTCCTCAGAAGGCTAGATGTCCTGGTGGTGATACTCTCTACAGTGGATGTCCTCAGAAAGCTAGATGTCCTGGCTTTGATACTCTACAGTGGATGTCCCCAGAAGGCTAGATGTCCTGGTGATGATACTCTACAGTGGATGTCCCCAGAAGGCTAGATGTCCTGGTGATGATACTCTACAGTGGATGTCCCCAGAAGGCTAGATGTCCTGGTGGTGATACTCTCTACAGTGGATGTCCCCAGAAAGCTAGATGTCCTGGTGGTGATACTCTCTACAGTGGATGTCCCTAGAAAGCTAGATGTCCTGGTGGTGATACTCTCTACAGTGGATGTCCCCAGAAAGCTAGATGTCCTGGTGGTGATACTCTCTACAGTGGATGTCCCCAGAAGGCTAGATGTCCTGGTGATGATACTCTACAGTGGATGTCCTCAGAAGGTGAAATGTCCATGTATCTAATGCCTGACCCGGGCATTAGCTTGAGGAGCTGATGCTAGTCTTCATGTCTCAGACGAGGGATGGCATTGCATTTGGGACTAATTTGAGGGATGGCATTGCATTTGGGACTAATTTGAGGGATGGCATTGCATTTGGGACTAATTTGAGGGATGGCATTGCATTTGGGACTAATTTGATGACCAATAAAATGTATCTCAAAAAATATATTTGTTCACATTATTTAATCTATTTTCTTTCCATATCATTACTGTATTTGTGGTAAAATAAGATTGACTCCGTTAGTTATACCTATTTTCTTATTTTATTTTTTTGTGCAAAAGGTTTTAATTCCCCACGCCTATCTTGGCTCACTCCCCACGCCCCTCCCCAGAACGGTTTCCTTCACTATATATTCATGGTCGCGTCGTCCTCGGTCTTGTCTGGAGTGCGGAGGCGGACGGAATAAGGGGAAAAGGTCAAAAAAATGCAGCACTTAACTTTATTCACTTTGGCGATCACCTTGATTGCAACGATTTGTTTGGCAAAGTCACCCTATCAATCAGTTCTTCAGCACAGCAGGATAAGAGGCAGGCAGCATGGGTAAGGCTGCTTACTTATTCAAATGATGTGTCCTTAGAACGTTCTGCGCTATGCAATTTCAAGCAAACATGACTTTTATTCGTATAATTACGAAGGATGATTAATGTTTTATGTTAGAAAATATATGACTTACTACGCCTACTGATTTTTAATGGCATACTTTGGTTGTGCTTCACAACTGCTTTGTAGTACAGTGAACAAGTAATTCGATGTGATGGGCAAACTCACAATTGTCTACTGTAATGTGCCGCTAAAAATAAATAAAACGCAATGAAATATTCTCTCATCTGTTTTTAGACCAAACGTGTGCGCGATGCAAAAGATACAAGGGACCGACAAGAAATACTTCACCAACTGCAAGCAATGGTACCATCGCAAGATCTGCGGCAAACCAACGTGAGTGTAATATAAACATGTTATTAACGTGCGTGTTCATTTTAAATGGTTGACAGTGAGTTGATTTATTATAACATGTTGCGTCAATATATTTTGTATTTTAGCCTACTGGTGTAGACTATAAATCTAGTGTGGATGGATAGGATGTCCTTCATCAGAAAGGATGAGGAGCCCAAACTTTTTTTTGTCATTTCTGCTGAGCAGACCACTGCCTTTATTGTTCATTTAGATACGCAAACAATAGATTTTAAGAAGGATTTCTGAGTTTTCCACTGGTTTAAATTAGGAATTTTCCTTTCGTGTGGGTTTCATGAAGGAGAACTCCCAACTAAGATTGTCAAGTGAAAACATTGAACCTTCACCTCTATTCTGCTGGAAGCAGCAGGGGGCAAGGACAGAAACCAACAGATTTGGGACGTAACCATAGCATAGAGGTGCAGTAAATGACATACAGTGAGAAGGAATTGATCTGACTTTGAGTTATGCTCAAATTAGTCCCAAACATCAACTTGCATAAAATCTCCATCTTCAAAGAGTTAAGTATGATGAAGGTGACAGTTTTAAAGAGCCACATTAGTGAAATTCCTTCCTGAATCAGTAGCCCAACTATTTAAGTCGCTAACCATAATGACTCGCTGTTGTAAAATGACATGCAGTGAGGTCTGTTTTCAATCATCTGCTGGGATTGAGGTTTCAAAACCTTGTTAAGATTGGTTCAGTTGGTAACCAGAATGTTGAAGTGGGATATGCTTTTTCTTCATCATTTTACGAGACCTTCTCCTTCGGCCGTTGGGTCCTGCCAGGACAGTCTGATGCCAGTGTAGATGAGACAGTGAGTGCGTTCGAAATGGGAGAGAACTTCTCCTTCGGTCGTTGTGTCCTGCCAGGACAGTCTGATGCCAGTGTAGATGAGACAGTGAGTGCGTTCGAAATGGGAGAGAACTTCTCCTTCGGTCATTGGGTCCTGCCAGGACAGTCTGGTGCCAGTGTAGATGAGACAGTGAGTCGGTCCCAATTGGCACCCTATTCCCTATATAGTGCACTACTTTTAACCAGAAACCTATTCATTTTGACCAGGGACCCTAGGGTTCCATTAGGGATGAATAGGGTGCCATTTGGGATGTATAGTCTGCTATTATGCAAAATGTCCCAACAGTCCTGGGAGAGAAAATATCTTCTAAAAATGTTAATGACTTAATGGTCCAGGTATACTAGTGGTTAGAGTGTAGGGGCGGTAGGTAGTCTAGTGGTTAGAGTGTAGAGGCGGCAGGGTAGCCTAGTGGTTAGAGTGTAGGGGCGGTAGGTAGTCTAGTGGTTAGAGTGTAGGGGCGGCAGGTAGCCTAGTGGTTAGAGTGTAGAGGCGGCAGGGTAGCCTAGTGGTTAGAGTGTAGGGGCGGCAGGTAGCCTAGTGGTTAGAGTGTAGGGGCGGTAGGTAGCCTAGTGGTTAGAGTGTAGGGGCGTAAGGTAGCCTAGTGGTTAGAGTGTAGGGGCGGTAGGTAGTCTAGTGGTTAGAGTGTAGAGGCGGCAGGGTAGCCTAGTGGTTAGAGTGTAGGGGCGGCAGGTAGCCTAGTGGTTAGAGTGTAGAGGCGGCAGGGTAGCCTAGTGGTTAGAGTGTAGGGGCGGTAGGTAGTCTAGTGGTTAGAGTGTAGGGGCGGCAGGTAGCCTAGTGGTTAGAGTGTAGGGGCGGCAGGTAGCCTAGTGATTAGAGTGTAGGGGCGGTAGGTAGCCTAGTGGTTAGAGTGTAGGGGCGTAAGGTAGCCTAGTGGTTAGAGTGTAGGGGCGGCAGGTAGCCTAGTGGTTAGAGTGTAGTGGCGTAAGGTAGCCTAGTGGTTAGAGTGTAGGGGCGGCAGGTAGCCTAGTGGTTAGAGTGTAGGGGCGGCAGGTAGCCTAGTGATTAGAGTGTAGGGGCGGTAGGTAGCCTAGTGGTTAGAGTGTAGGGGCGGTAGGTAGCCTAGTGGTTAGAGTGTAGGGGTGGTAGGTAGCCTAGTGGTTAGAGTGTAGGGGCGGTAGTTAGCCTAGTGGTTAGAGTGTAGGGGCGGCAGGTAGCCTAGTGGTTAGAGTGTAGGGGCGGTAGGTAGCCTAGTGGTTAGAGTGTAGGGGCGGTAGGTAGCCTAGTGGTTAGAGTGTAGGGGCGGTAGGTAGCCTAGTGGTTAAAGTGTAGGGGTGGTAGGTAGCCTAGTGGTTAGAGTGTAGGGGCGGTAGGTAGCCTAGTGGTTAGAGTGTAGGGGCGGTAGGTAGCCTAGTGGTTAGAGCATTGGGCCAGTAACCAAAAGGTTGCTTGATCAAATCCCAGAGCTGACCAAGTAAAAATCTGTTGTTCTGACCCTAAACAAGGCAGTTAACCCACTGTTCCTAGGCCGTCATTGTAAATGAGAATTTGTTCTTAACTGATTTGCCTGGTATAAATAAATCAAATGTGAATTTGACAGCAGAAAGGTGTCTGCAAGCCTCCCAGCCGAAAGAGTTTGTGCATATATTTACATATATTATGATGACATTTCTGTTCGTTTTGGACTTCGAGCACACAATTTTTTTTTCTTGAAGCCGAAGTCAGTAGCCCTCCGTTGGTGATTCGCCAACAGTAGCGATTCTTCAATAAAGACGTTGTTGTCATTCAACGTGAGACGACTCGTTTTCAATCACATTTTTGTTTCATTTAGAAATACTGCACCAAAAATCTTAGTTTGATGTAAAATTGCGAAATGACTTAGGAAATGACTCGTCCGTGAATCATTGAGTCATCCGCTTTGTTGCTGAGTCCTCTTCTCTTTTTGTGACGTTGACATGGACTGGAAGTTTGATACGTTTTAGTGTTCGTATGGGGAGATAAATAGCTGGCTTAGTTAGTTTGGAGGAGAGAAATGCTGGGTTATCTAGGTAGTTAGTTTGGATGAGATAAATAGCTGGGTTAGTTTGGGGGAGATACAGAGCTGGGTTAGTTAGTTTGGACGAGATAAATAGCTGGTTTAGTTAGGTAGTTAGTTTGGGGGAGACAAATAGCTGGGTTAGCTAGGTAATTCGCTTTGGGGAGATAAATAACTGGGTTAGCTAGGTAGTTAGTTTTGGGGAGATACATAGCTGGGTTAGCTAGGTAGTTAGTTTTGGGGAGATACATAGCTGGGTTAGCTAGGTAGTTAGACAGTAGATAATGGATACCTTGTGTCTCTATTCAATCAGTCCGGGTAGTGTTACACAGTAGATAATGGATACCTTGTGTCTCTCTATTCAATCAGTCCAGGTAGTGTTACACAGTAGATAATGGATACCTTGTGTGTCTCTATTCAATCAGTCCAGGTAGTGTTAAACAGTAGATAATGGATACCTTGTGTCTCTATTCAATCAGTCCGGGTAGTGTTAAATAGCTTGACCACCTCTGAGGATAAAAGGACAACTCAGGTTACCAACATCAATCTTCCAGATAGGCCCTGTCCTGGACCCTGGGCAGTAAAGGCACTGACAGCCTCAATCTTCCAGATAGGCCCTGTCCTGGACCCTGGGCATTAAAGGCACTGACAGCCTCAATCTTCCAGATAGGCCCTGTCCTGGACCCTGGGCATTAAAGGCACTGACAGCCTCAATCTTCCAGATAGGCCCTGTCCTGGACCCTGGGCAGTAAAGGCACTGACAGCCTTCCACAGTAGCGGCTGTTTGATCAACGTCAATGTTAACGTCCCTGCAGGTGGCAAGATGCTATTGGTTATTGCTCTGTCTAACATTCCTCTGAGATTGTGTTGTAGGTTTTGGGAAAGTCATGTGTCGACCAATGCACCATTATACTGCCTTGCCCTGCAGTGCATGGGAATGGGTGTGTTAAGAAAACAGGCATTTGCTATTTAAAATAAGTGGGTCTTGTTGTGTGAGAGTCTGAGTGTGAGTTGTGTGAGAGTCTGAGTGTGAGTTGTGTGAGTGTCTAAGTGTGAGTGTGTGAGTGTGAGTTGTGTGAGAGTCTGAGTGTGAGTTGTGTGAGTGTGAGTTGTGTGAGAGAGAGAGTCTGAGTGTGAGTTGTGTGAGAGAGAGAGTCTGAGGTGTGAGTTGTGTGAGTGAGTGTGAGTTGTGTGAGAGAGAGAGTCTTCTGTTCCTGGAATTTTCTTGTTATTTGATCTCCCTTGATGAGTATTGTGAAATGATCTGGACGTTTCCTGTAGAATTGTTTTTACCACAGACACAAACTTGATGTATTTGTAACGGGAGACGTTTGCTGGCGATTCAGAACAGTGTTTCTTTCATTGGAAATCTCATGAAAGTTGAAGAGGAAGTGAAACTTTGCTGTGGGCGCTGGATGTTTGGAGGAAATGATGGCTTTAGAGGGTACTGTTGAGGGACTTCCGTCCCTAAACGCACACTAATCATTCATAAGGGAGCCATGAAAAATGTACTTTTTCCATAGCAAGCCAGGCCTAACTGTGTCAATTTGAGAGGGCTGGGACTGGGAGATTGAGAGTTGCGCTCGAAAGGACAAACCTGGGCTTGTGTCAACAAAGGTTTCAAAAAGCTTTTATCAGTTTGGATTTAATTTCCAGACAGAGACAGACAAGAGAGAGTCGAGGTAAAATACTATGTAGAATATTTCTAATACATATCCTTTAGCATGTCTGTAGTGCCGGATGTGCAGGGGTTTGCACGTTTGGGACAATTAGATTGGCCTGTTAGGCCAGGCAAGCAAAAAACAAATCACAGAACGTTTTTTTTAAAATGATTTAAAAAAAGGGATGCACAGATATGACCTTTTTGTCCGATACCGATAACCGATATTTAAAATTTTAGCTGCCTTTTAATCATTCTAGTACAGTTAAATAGTTAACACACACACATGGATGCAGCGGTCTAAGGCACTGCATCTCAGTGCAAGAGGCGTCATTACACAAATCTAACAAGTAATCTAACAATTCCCCAACAACTACCTAATACACACAAATCTAACAAGTAATCTAACAATTCCCCTACAACTACCTAATACACACAAATCTAACAAGTAATCTAACAATTCCCCAACAACTACCTAATACACACAAATCTAACAAGTAATCTAACAATTCCCCAACAACGACATAATAAACACAAATCTAACAAGTAATCTAACAATTCCCCAACAACGACATAATAAACACAAATCTAACAAGTAATCTAACAATTCCCCAACAACTACCTAATAAACACAAATCTAACAAGTAATCTAACAATTCCCCAACAACTACCTAATACACACAAATCTAACAAGTAATCTAACAATTCCCCAACAACGACATAATAAACACAAATCTAACAAGTAATCTAACAATTCCCCAACAACTACCTAATACACACAAATCTAACAAGTAATCTAACAATTCCCCAACAACGACATAATAAACACAAATCTAACAAGTAATCTAACAATTCCCCAACAACGACATAATAAACACAAATCTAACAAGTAATCTAACAATTCCCCAACAACTACCTAATAAACACAAATCTAACAAGTAATCTAACAATTCCCCAACAACTACCTAATACACACAAATCTAACAAGTAATCTAACAATTCCCCAACAACGACATAATAAACACAAATCTAACAAGTCATCTAACAATAGCATGGGGCATGGTGGCGACACAGTAAAGAGGCTCAGAGAGAACGCCACCGGATTGCTTGTTCACGCGCTCGAGTACTTTCGTACGTTTTAAAACAAATCAAATCAAATCAAATTTATTTATATAGCCCTTCGTACATCAGCTGATGTCTCAAAGGGCTGTACAGAAACCCAGCCTAAAACCCCAAACAGCAAGCAATGCAGGTGTAGAAGCACGGTGGCTAGGAAAAACTTCCTAGAAAGGCCAAAACCTAGGAAGAAACCTAGAGAGGAACCAGGCTATGTGGGGTGGCCAGTCCTCTTCTGGCTGTGCCGGGTGGAGATTATAACAGAACATGGCCAAGATGTTCAAATGTTCATAAATGACCAGCATGGTTGAATAATAATAAGGCAGAACAGTTGAAACTGGAGCAGCAGCACGGCCAGGTGGACTGACAAGGAGTCATCATGTCAGGTGTTAACCCCACGGTCTGTGTGGGCAGTTTTGTTGAGCAGGCGTTTCAATGCCATGGCAGAGGCTATCACGTCTGTTGTTGATGAGCGTATTTCTCCAGTCAGTTGTTTGAATGGAGCCAGGTGTGTGTTCATGTTTCCAAGTTTCAAACATGTTCTCAAATGTCATTGAAATGGCAGCAGCGGTATGAGAACCAGCACATTTTTATTATTATTATTTTTTTATTTTACCCCTTTTTCTCCCCAATTTCGTGGTATCCAATTGTTGTAGTAGCTACTATCTTGTCTCATCGCTACAACTCCCGTGCGGGCTCGGGAGAGACAAAGGTTGAATGTCATGCGTCCTCCGATACACAACCCAACCAAGCCGCACTGCTTCTTAACACAGCGCACATCCAACCCGGAAGCCAGCCGCGCCAATGTGTCGGAGGAAACACCGTGCACCTGGCAACCTTGGTTAGCGTGCACTGCGCCCGGCCCGCCACAGGAGTCGCTGGTGCGCGATGAGACAAGGAGATCCCTACCGACCAATCCCTCCCTAACCCGGACGACGCTAGGCCAATTGTGCGTCGCCCCACGGACCTCCCGGTCGCGGCCGGTTACGACGGTTACGACAGCGCGAACCCAGGGACTCTGATGGCACAGCTGGCGCTGCAGTACAGCGCCCTTAACCACTGCGCCACCCGGGAGGCCACCAGCACATTCTTGAGCAATACTGCTTTCCTCAGTACGAAATCCTCATTGACCCACAGTGCTGTCAGACTCTGCATGCTCGTGGGGCTGACATCACTGGTCCAAATGTCAGTTGTGAAGCTAATAGCAGCTTATAAGATGTACGTTTCAACCATACGGTGTAACTCTGGTAGGGCAACATCTGGAAAATAGTGTGTACCGGGGCTCAACCAGTCGGCGAAAGCCAACATCAGCCACGACAGAGGACGTTTGATTGTCAAGGGCAATGAATTCCATTATCTTGGCGTTAATGGATTTCGCCTTTGAGTGGTCTCGCTGAAAATGTTCTTACTCTTTCAAATGACTGCTGGACTTGAACCTATTTAGTTGTTGGAAGTGTGCGCTTAGTATATGGACGACAGTGTAGCGCTGTATTGTCCTCGGCGCCATCTTCTTACGTTATATAGTTACGCACGTCAGCTTTGACATCGGTTTTGCACATCGCCGTTAAACTAGACATCGGGCCGATGCCGATATGCTCACGATATATCGTGCATCTCTAATTTCAAATAGTATTTGAACCCAGGTCTGGATGGAGTTTTGAACACTGTGGTGTGTAGCAGCTTTCATCGTCCTGAACTGAACCCTGTCTGTGTGACTGTGAGTGGCCACTGAGTTTATTTTTTAACTAGGCAAGTCAGTTAAGAACAAATTCTTATTTTCAATGACAGCCTAGGAACAGTGGGTTAACTGCCTGTTCAGGGGCAGAACAACAGATTTGTACCTTATCAGCTTGGGATTTGAACTTGCAACCTTTCGGCTGCTAGTCCAACGCTCTAACCACTAGACTACCCTGCTGCCTCTACACTCTAACCACTAGACTACCCTGCTGCCTCTACACTCTAACCACTAGGCTACCCTGCCGCCTCTACACTCTAACCACTAGGCTACCCTGCCACCTCTACACTCTAACCACTAGGCTACCCTGCCGCCTCTACACTCTAACCACTAGGCTACCCTGCCGCCTCTACAGTCTAACCACTAGGCTACCCTGCCGCCTCTACACTCTAACCACTAGGCTACCCTGCCACCTCTACACTCTAACCACTAGGCTACCCTGCCGCCTCTACACTCTAACCACTAGGCTACCCTGCCGCCTCGACAGTCTAACCACTAGGCTACCCTGCCGCCTCTACACTCTAACCACTAGGCTACCCTAGTGGTTAGAGTGTTGGACTAGCAGCCGAAAGGTAATGGGTTCAGATGCAGGCCATGGGGACGTGGTGCTGCTGGTGCTAGAGAGGTTACAGGTCACTTGAGGGGAGAAACCCATAACTCTGAGTCACCAATAACCCTAACAACCCCCCTTAGTTACCTCCCAAAGCCCCACTCTCAACACCAATGCATTTGTTCTTCTGTTTTTCTCAGCAATCACACTATGTTTTGAAGTGGTAGCATTTGACTAAAGGTGAATCCCAGAGCTAACTAGTCTGTAAAGCTTTATACATGCTCACTTTTACAACAAATTACATCTTGTTATATTGTCTGGGAAAGAAAAGTTTTTGTTGTTTGTTGATACTTAATCAATAAAGCAAGAAAACATATATTTTTTTGTTTGTTGATACAGTACCTATGAATATAAAGCCAAAGTGAGAGATGACTGTGTGGGAAAATCCAAATCTATCTAGCATGCTGATTTCAACATGGACGCCATAAAGTCAAATGGACCTTCAGTGTACTTCTTTAGTACTTCTACATGGTGGACAGGTTGCCTCAACACTCAGACATCTCAATGTACACAGTGTTTGAATTATACAACCTTGCTGTTTATTTTGACAGAAATCCATGGCTACCATCTGTGTTTATGCTTGCGGAGAAAAAAAATCTAAGCTGAGTGATCATCTGTTTTGATAATCAGTCTGGGCTGGTTTCCTGGCTACTGTGTTTTACAGGGTTTCTCCGTAACCCCCCCCCCCCCCCCTCTGAATGTTAGGATTGTCCCCTAACCATGTTATTACTGCATTGTCGGAACTAGAAGCACAAGCATTTCGCTACACTCGCATTAACATCTGCTAACCATGTGTATGTGACAAATAAAATTTGATTTGATTTGATTTGTTTCCGAACTACCCACTACCCTCTCCCTAGGAGTATAACAGTAGCTGATTGCTCAGATCATTGTCTGGTCTTAAACAGCTTATACAGTATAGTTCATTATGCTTGAAGGGGATTGTGGGGACGGTGTGGTTAACTAGGGTTGACGTAACATGTGGGTATAGACTGTATCTGGCTCAGGTAGTTTTCCATTGACTTTCATCAATGTTAGGACTCAGAGTTGGTCTTCTTTGACATTTTAGTTACTTTTAGTCACTTATCTAGAGTGACTTACACTAGGTGTATTCATCTTAAAATAGCTAGGTGTGACAATCACATATCTCAGTCATAGTAAATTGCCTAGTGGTTAGAGCATTGGGACAGTAACCAAAAGGTTGCTGGATTGAATCCCCAAGCTGACAAGGTAAAAAAAATCTGTTCTGCCCCCCTGAGCAAGGCAGTTAACCCACTGTTCCCTGTGCGCAGTGGATGTCGATTTAAGGCAGCCCCCCGCTCCTCTCTGATTCAGATTGGGTTGGGTTAAATGTGGAAGACACATTTCAGTTGAAGGCTTTCAGTTGTACGACTGGTATCTTTTACATTTTCCTCAGTAAAGAAGCTATGGGGGGGGGGGGGGGGGGCTACAGTTTGAAGAGAGGGTTTCAGATGTTTTCAGAAGATGGGCAGGTACTCTGCTAAATAGCTTTGACTGATCTGAGTGGGATCTGACCTCCCTTCGGAGTACTTGGGTTGGAGTGTAGGGCCTGCAAGGGGCTGCAAAATGCCAAATTATTTTTGTGTAGATTTCCACAGCTTTTGCCTTGTCTTTTTTTGCGTGTTATGTATTGTTAATATTGCCACTGTGTGTTTCACACTATAACCTATGTGTCCCACTGTTGGATTAGTAATACTCATGTTTACACAATGGACTAGCATCCTTTGTCATCATTTTCCTTGTTTTCTGGTTGTATGAAGAACTTGCCACCGAATGTACTGTTGAAGTCAGAAGTTTACATACACCTCAGCCAAATACATTTAAACTCAGTTTTTCACAACTCTTGACATTTAATCCTAGTCAAAATCCCCTGTTTTAGGTCAGTTAGGATCACCACTTTATTTTAAGAATGTGAAATGTCATAATAATAGGAGAATGATTTATTTCAGCTTTTATTTATTTTATCACATTCCCAGTGGGTCAGAAGTTTACATGCACTCAATTAGTATTTGGTAGCATTGCCTTTAAATCTTCCACAAGCTACCCACAATAAGTTGGGTGAATTTTGGCCCATTCCTCCTGACAGAGCTGGTGTAACTGAGTCAGGTTTGTAGGCCTCCTTACTCGCACACGCTTTTTCAGTTCTGCCCACAAATTTTCTATAGGATTGAGGTCAGGGCTTTGTGATGGCCACTCCAATACGTTGACTTTGTTGTCCTTAATCCATTTTGCCACAACTTTGGAAGTATTCTTTGGGTCATTGTCCATTTGGAAGACCCATTTGCAACCAAGCTTTAACTTCTTGACTGATGTCTTGAGATGTTGCTTCAATATATCCACAATTTTCCTCCCTCATGCTGCCATCTATTTTGTGAAGTGCACCAGTCCCCCTTGCAGCAAGGCACCCCCACAACAGGATGCTGTCGCCCCCGTACTTCACTGTTGGGATGGTGTTCTTCGACTTGCTAGCCTCTCCCTTTTTCCTCCAAACATAGTGATGATCATTATGGCCAAACAGTTCTATTTTTGTTTCATCAGACCAGAGGACATTTCTCCAAAAAGTACGATCTTTGTACCCATGTGCAGTTGCAAACCGTAGTCTGGCTTTTTTGTGGCGGTTTTGGAGCAGTGGCTTCTTCCTTGCTGAACGGCCTGTCAAGTTATGTCAATATAGGACTCGTTTTACTGTGGATATAGATATTTTTGTACCTGTTTCCTCCAGCATCTTCACAAGGTCCTTTGCTGTTGTTCTGGGATTGATTTGCACTTTTCGCACTAAAGTACGTTTATCTCTAGGAGACAGAATGCGTCTCCTTCCTGAGCGGTATGACGGCTGCGTGGTCCCATAGTGTTTATACTTGCGTACTATTGTTTGTACAGATGAACGTGGTCCCTTCAGGCGTTTGGAAATTGCACCCAAGGATGAACCAGACTTGTGGAGGTCTACAATGTTTTTTTCTGAGGTCTTGGCTGATTTCTTTTGATTTTCCCATGATGTCAAGCAAAGAGGCACTGTGTTTGAAGGTAGGCCTTGAAATACATCCACAGGTACACCTCCAATTGACTAAAATTACGTCAATTAGCCTATCAGAAGCTTCTAAAGCAATGACATAATTTTCTGTAATGTTCCAAGCTGTTTAAAGGCACAGTAATCTTAGTGTATGTAAACTTCTGACCCACTGGCACTGTGATACAGTGAACTATGTGATTATAACTGTCTGTTGTAACGGCTCTCGTTTGTTGAATGAAGAGTGGACCAAGGTGCAGCGTGGGAAGTGTTCATGATTTTAATGTTCAAAAAACACTCAAACAAAATGACAAAAAGTGAAAACGAAAGTGCACAGTTCTGTCAGGCAAAAACACTAAACAGAAAACAAGATCCCCAAAAAAACGAAAAGGAAAATGACAACTTATATATGATCCCCAATCAGAGACAACGATAGACTCTGATTGGGAACCACACTTGGCCAAAACCAAAGAAATAGACAACATAGACTTTCCCACCCGAGTCACACCCTGACCTAACCAAACATAGAGAATAATAAGGAACTCTAAGGTCAGGGCGTGACATCTGAAAACAATTGTTGAAAAAATTCCTTGCGTCATGCACAAAGTAGATGTCCTAACCGACTTGCCAAAACTATAGTTTGTCAACAAGAAATTTGTGGAGTGGTTTAAAAAAAAAAGTTTTAATGACTCCAACCTAAGTGTATGTAAACTTCCGACTTCAACTGTAGCTAGATAAAAGCTTCCTTTTCGTGGAGATAGACCACTTATTGTTTACGTAGCGTTAAGGTTCACATTTTTATCTGGTAGCTTAGTGGTGCACCTTTGCTTGTCTGTTCTCCTTTTGTTTTTACTGGACCGGAGCCTCAGTATTGGTCCCTTAGTCCCCTTTTTGGAGTTTCCTTTGGCCAACCCTGGGTCAGTGGATTCCTCTGCTCCGCTCCCTCTGTCTCTCTCTGAGGAAATTAGCTTTTATGACCTTCCAGCTGAGCCCAGTTTAGATTTATCGTGGAAATATCTTAAATGCACAAAATGGCAGAACTTTGTGTATAGCATGTGGTTGAATCATTTAGTCTAAGACACATTGCTCAATCTTTTTTTGCCTCGTCACAGATCTGTTTGTGGCAAGACAACACAAACAATATCTGGGACAAGACAACACAAACAATATCTGGGACAAGGCTAGAGTCTTTTGATTGGAAAGGGTAATGAGAAACTGACCTGTTGTTTTCATCTCTGATTGGCTGCAGTCATCTTCAACCTGTGTTCTTATTGGTCGACAGGGTGATCAGCTATGAGTGTTGCCCCGGTTACGAGAAGCTTTCAGGAGAGAAGGGTTGTCCTGCTGGTAAGAAGACATATGCAAATCAAGTTATAGCTCAGTCACTTACTATCCTTATGATGCAACATCTAGTTATCAATTTGGGATAATTATTTCTAGACAAGAGGCCTGTCAAACAAAACATGGCATCTCACTTTGGTTGTGAAATATACATCCATCAAGTCAACATTTGATTTTCACACATTCCCCCATATGACGTTTAAGAGTGTATTTTTTCCCCAGCCCTGCCATTGGTGAACATCTACAACACGCTGGGTATGGTTGGAGCCGCCACCACTAAGATGTACTCAGAGAGGGCTCAGCTGAGGGAGGAGATCGAGGGACCAGGGAGCTTCACCTTTTTCGCTCCCAGCAACCAGGCCTGGGCGGCCCTACCCACTGTGAGTCTCATCTTCACAGGAGAGGGATACACTGAGAGAGAAACCAGAACATTAAATATAATTCACCCCAATCCTGTTGCATCTAGAGATGTTGTATTATTCTGACCTCAGACTACGTGTTATCAGCCTAACCAACCACACTAGCATTTCAAAGTTCCTTTTTAGGAGCAGTAGCTATAACCAAGTTCATGTCTTTTTTAATATATACAGTGCATTCTGAAAGTATTCAGACCCCTTGACGTTTTCCTCATTTTGTTACGTTACAATCTTATTCCAAAATGGATTACATTTAATTACATTTTCCTAATCAATCTACACACAATACCCCATTATGACAAAGCGAATACCTAATTTATATAAGTATTCAGACCCTTTGCTATGAGACTCAAAATTGAGCTCAGATTCTCTGGTCTAATGTAACCAATATTGAACTCTTTGGACTGAATGCTAAGCGTCACGTCTGGAGGAAACCTGGCACCATCCCTACGGTGAAGCATGGTGGTGGCAGCACCATGCTGTGTCGATAATTTTCAGCAACAGGGACTGGGAGACTAGTCAGGATCAAGAGAAAGACGAACAGAGCAAAATACAGAGATCCTTGATGAAATCTTGCTCCAGAGCACTCAGGGCTTCAGACTGGGGCGAAGGTTCACTTTCCAACAGGACAACGACCCTAAGCACACAGCCAAGACAACGCAGGAGTGACTTCGGGATAAATCTCTGAATGTCCTTTAGTGGCCCATCCAGAGCCCGGAATTGAAACCGATCTAATATATCTGGTAAGACCTGAAAATAGCTGTAGCGTCATTCATACCCAAGAAGACTTGAGGCTGTAATCGCTGCCAAAGGCGCTTCAACAAAGTACTGAGGATAGTGCCTGAATACTGATGTAAATGTGATATTTCAGGTTTTTTATTTTTATACATTTGCAAAAACATCTAAAAACCTGTTTTTACTTTGTCATTATTGTGTAGATTGATGAGAGGGGAAAAATGTTTAAATCCATTTTAGAATACGGCTGTAATGTAACAAAATGTGGAAAAAGTCAAGGTGTCTGAATACTGAACCAAATGCACTGTGTATACTGAACCAAATGCACTGTGTATACTGAACCAAATGCACTGTGTATACTGAACCAAATGCACTGTGTATACTGAACCAAATGCACTGTGTATACTGAACCAAATGCACTGTGTATACTGAACCAAATGCACTGTGTATACTGAACCAAATGCACTGTGTATACTGAACCAAATGCACTGTGTATACTGAACCAAATGCACTGTGTATACTGAACCAAATGCACTGTGTATACTGAACCAAATGCACTGTGTATACTGAACCAAATGCACTGTGTTTACTGAACCAAATGCACTGTGTATACTGAACCAAATGCACTGTGTATACTGAACCAAATGCACTGTGTATACTGAACCAAATGCACTGTGTATACTGAACCAAATGCACTGTGTATACTGAACCAAATATATATGCAACAAAAGTTCATATAAGGAAATTTGGCAATTGAAATAAATTCATTAGGCCCTAGACTATGGATTTCACTTGACTGAGGGTCAGAAAACCAGTCAGTACCTGGTGTGACCACCATTTGACTCATGAAGCGCGACGTCTCCTTCACATAGAGTTGATCAGGTTGTTGATTGTGGCCTGTGGAATGTTGTCCCACTCCTCTTCAATGGCCGTGCGAAGTTGCTGGATATTGGCAGGAACTGGAACATTCTGTCATCCCAAACATGCTCAGTGGGTGACCATGTCTCATGAGTATGCAGGCCATGGAAGAACTGGGACATTTTCAGCTTCCAGGGAATGTGTACAGATCCTTGCGACATGGTGCATTATCATGCTGAAACATGAGGTGATGGCGGCGGATGAATGGCACGACAATGGGCCTCAGAATCTCGTCACGGTATATCTGCGCATCCAAATTGACATCGATAAACTTCAATTGTGTTCGTTGTCCGTAGCTTATGCCTGCCCATACCACCCCACCGCCACCATGGGGCACTCAGTTCACAACGTTGATATCAGCAAACCGCTCACCCACACGACACAATACACGTGGTCTGCTGTTGACGCCGGTTGGATGTACTGCCAAATTCTCTAAAACAACATTGGAGGAGGCTTATGGTAGAGAAATTAACATTCAATTCTCTGGCAACAGCTCTGGTGGACATTCCTGCATTCAGCATACCAATTGCACTCTCCCTCAAAACTTGAGACATCTGTGGCATTGTGTTCTGTGACAAAACTGCACATTTTAGAGTGGCCTGTTATTGTCCCCCAGCACAAGGTGCACCTGTGTAATGATCATGCTGTTTAATCAGCTTCTTGATATGCCACACCTGTCAGATGAATGTATTATCTTGGCAAATAAGAAATACTCACTAACAGGGATGTAAACAAATTTGTGCACATTTGAGAGAAATAAACAATTTGTGCGTACGAACATTTCTGGGATCTTTTATTTCAGCTCATGAAACATGGGACCAACACTTTACATGTTGCGTTTATATTTTTTTGTTCAGTAAATATTGTTAGCTTGTTAGCTTATTGTTAATCTGATGAAAATATGACTCTGGTTTTTATGTAGGAAATCCTGGATGCTCTGGTGAGCAACGTGAACATTGAGCTGCTCAACGCGCTCCACTACCACATGGTGAACCGCCGTTTGACCTCTGAGGACCTGAAGCACGGATCTGCCTTCCCCTCCATGTACCAAGACTTCAACGTTCACATCCACCACTACCCCAACGGAGTGAGTAGCATCTGTCCAATGTTAATGTTGCAATTTGTTGGAAGCACCGGTGGCTGGTAGCACCATCATTTGGGGAGGACGGATTCATAGTAATGACTGGAATTGGATGGTATTCAATGGTAGAAGAATGGTATCGACAGATCAAACACAGGGTTTTCCATCTGTTTGATAGCATTCCATTCACTTCATTTCAGTCATTATTATGAGCCACCCATGCCCTCACCAGCCTCCTGTGATTGGAAGGTATATGATGTTGTGACTTGGCCTGGTCCCAGATCTGTTTGTGCAATATGACCAAGCAAGTTGGAACCTCTAGAGAGACACTTCAACAACAAAAGAGACATGAACAGATAGGTTGTTTTGGTAATCTTTCAAATGGTCACGTAGACCATCGATCGAAAAGCCAGCTGAACAAAAGATCACAAAATGTTCTCTTGTCATTGCAGATTGTAACAGTGAACTGTGCTCGTCTGGTGAAAACAGACCAGCATGCGACCAACGGGATCGTGCACGTCGTGGACAGAGTCATCACCGCGGTTACCAACAACGTGCACACTTTCATCGACACCGATGATGATCTGGAGACTCTTCGTGTAAGTAAACGACTTTAACAGTTTGTCGCTTCATTCATCCATTCATTCATCCATTCATTCATCCATTCATTTCATTCATGAATTCATTCATCCATTCATTCATTCACAGAAGAGTATATCATACAGAACTCGCTTACCATTTTATACATGTGATATGATATGATTCAGTGTTGATTCGGTGTTGATTCAGTTTGTGATTCAGTGTTGATTCAGTTTTGATTCGGTGTTGATTCAGTTTGTGATTCAGTGTTGATTCAGTTTTGATTCGGTGTTGATTCAGTTTGTGATTCTATGTTTTGTAGACTGCTGTTGCTGCTGCTGGTCTGACCCAAATGCTGGAGAGCGATGGTCACTACACGGTGTTCGCTCCGACCAACGAAGCCTTCGAGAAGATCCCCCCTGAAATGCTCAAGAGGATCCTAGGAGACCCCGTGGCTCTGAGAGGTGAATCTAAGGACAGTTGGATATAGAACGGGGAGATAGATATTGGATATAGAACAGGGAGATAGATATTGGATATAGAACAGGGAGATAGATATTGGATATAGAACAGGGAGATAGATATTTGATATAGAACAGGGAGATAGATATTTGACATAGAACAGGGAGATAGATATTGGATATAGAACAGGGAGATAGATATTGGATATAGAACAGGGAGATAGATATTGGATATAGAACAGGGAGATATATATTGGATATAGAAGAGGGAGATAGATATTGGATATAGAACAGGGAGATAGATATTGGATATAGAACAGGGAGATAGATATTGGATATAGAACAGGGAGATAGATATTGAATATAGAACAGGGAGATAGATATTGGATATAGAACGGGGAGATAGAGATTGGATATAGAACAGGAAGATAGATATCGAAGACAGGAACCGAATGACTTATTAACGTGAACTAAGTTCTACTTGTGTCTGTACTCTCCATCCAGACCTGCTGAACTACCACATCCTGAAGAACATGCAGTGTGCAGAGTCCATCACATCTGGTACTCCCCTGGAGACCCTACAGGGGACCGTTCTAGAGGTGGGCTGTGATGGGAGTGACATGACCCTCAACGGGAAGGCCATCATCCAGAAGAAAGATCAGCTGGGGACCAACGGAGTCGTCCACTACATCAACGAGCTCCTCATCCCAGACTCGGGTATTCAAATCAGAGTCAGATCCTTAAGTTGAGAGTTGTTGCGTCAATGCCAAAATATAAGGCTGTAATTCAAACTATTGGACTTCTGCCTTCTTTTAGGAGATTATTAGTAGGGGTGATTTAGTCTGAGAAGGTCTCGGACTGCCATAGGAGTTGAGAGTCTAGTCTGGAAGGTCTCTGATTGCCATAGGAGTTGAGAGTCTGAGAAGGTCTCTGACTGCCATAGGAGTTGAGAGTCTGAGAAGGTCTCTGATTGCCATAGGAGTTGAGAGTCTAGTCTGAGAAGGTCTCTGATTGCCATAGGAGTTGAGAGTCTAGTCTGAGAAGGTCTCTGATTGCCATAGGAGTTGAGAGTCTAGTCTGAGAAGGTCTCTGATTGCCATAGGAGTTGAGAGTCTAGTCTGAGAAGGTCTCTGATTGCCATAGGAGTTGAGAGTCTAGTCTGAGAAGGTCTCTGATTGCCATAGGAGTTGAGAGTTTAGTCTGGAAGGTCTCTAACTGCCATAGGAGTTGAAAGTCTGGAAGGTGTCAGACTGCCATAGGAGTTGAGAGTCTTGTCTGGAAGGTCTCTAACTGCGATAGGAGTTGAGTCTAGTCTGAGAAGGTCTCTGATTGCCATAGGAGTTGAGAGTCTGAGAAGGTCTCCGACTGCCATAGGAGTTGAGAGTCTCTGTTCAATGAGAAATGTTAATTTATGTACTGATCTCTTTTGAAGCTAAAACCTTGTTGGAGCTGGCCCATGGATCTGTCGTTACCACAGCGACCAAGCTGTTTGTTGATGCTGGTCTTGGCTCCCACCTTTCTGGCTCCGAGGCTCTGACCATCCTGACCCCTCAGAATGAAGCTTTCAAAGGTATCATTGATCGATGACGCTCCCTCCATCTTTTTCTACCCCCCCCATCTCCATCTCTAGAAAGGCATATCTCTCTAGTCACCCCCAAAACCAATTCTTTCTTTGGCCGCCTCTCTTTCCAGTTCTCTGCTGCCAATGACTGGAACGAACTACAAAAATCTCTGAAACTGGAAACACTTATCTCCCTCACTAGCTTTAAGCACCAACTGTCAGAGCAGCTCACAGATTACTGCACCTGTACATAGCCCACCTATAATTTAGCCCAAACAACTACCTCTTTCCCAACTGTATTTAATTTATTTATTTATTTTGCTCCTTTGCACCCCATTATTTTTATTTCTACTTTGCACATTCTTCCATTGCAAAACTACCATTCCAGTGTTTTACTTGCTATATTGTATTTACTTTGCCACCATGGCTTTTTTTGCCTTTACCTCCCTTCTCACCTCATTTGCTCACATTGTATATAGACTTGTTTATACTGTATTATTGACTGTATGTTTGTTTTACTCCATGTGTAACTCTGTGTCGTTGTATCTGTCGAACTGCTTTGCTTTATCTTGGCCAGGTCGCAATTGTAAATGAGAACTTGTTCTCAACTTGCCTACCTGGTTAAATAAAGGTGTTCTCAACTAGCCTACCTGGTTAAATAAAGGTGTTCTCAACTTGCCTACCTGGTTAAATAAAGGTAAAATAAAAAAAATAAAAATAAAATCTCTATCTCCCTCTCTCTCTCTCGCTCTCTCTGTCTCCCTCTCTGTCTCCTTCTCTCTATGCTAACAAACAGGAGTGACTTGAGCCATGATTCTTGAGCCATTTCATGAATCTGATAACTTCTGTATCTATTGTTAACAGAGGGTGTGAAGATGACTGGTGAGCTGAAGAAGCTGTTGAAGAACCACATCCTGAAGGAGCAGCTGTCTTCCGGTGTACTGTACCACAGACAAGAGCTAGAGACTCTGGGAGGAATCAAACTCAGAGTGTTGGTCTACCGTAACGTAAGTACCACAGATCAAATCCCTCTGGAGGACCTACAGCGGGCATCCCATGATGCAAAAGACTCAGGTTGAGCTGAATTAAGAGATTTATCAACATGTAACTCTGATCACACAGTTGTTCTTCTGGAAAAAGACAATACTCTTCCTAAAGGTTAAAGGTTAACTCATTGTGTAGATTACTCTCTTCCTAAAGGTTAACTCATTATGTAGATTACCCACTTCCTAAAGGTTAACTCATTATGTAGATTACCCTCTTCCTAAAGGTTAACTCATTATGTAGATGACTCTCTTCCTAAAGGTTAAAGGTTAACTCATTATGTAGATGACTCTCTTCCTAAAGGTTAAAGGTTAACTCATTATGTAGATTACCCTCTTCCTAAAGGTTAAAGGTTAACTCATTATGTAGATTACTCTCTTCCTAAAGGTTAACTCATTATGTAGATTACTCTCTTCCTAAAGGTTAACTCATTATGTAGATTACCCTCTTCCTAAAGGTTAAAGGTTAACTCATTATGTAGATTACTCTGTTCCTAAAGGTTAACTCATTGTGTAGATTAACCAAAATACACTATACCAAGTTATACAAAGTGTGATTGTGCTGTTTTCATATCAACAATGAACAGTTTCTGGCTGGTCAATTCTCCAGATGAGTCAGGGAAGAAGGCCTATTACGTGAAGTTATAATCTCAAAAACAGATGGAGGGAGGGAGGGAGGGAGGGAGGGAGGGAGGGAGGGAGAGAGGGAGGGAGAGAGGGAGAGAGGGAGAGAGGGAGAGAGGGAGAGAGGGAGAGAGGGAGAGAGAGAGAGAGAGAGAGAGAGAGAGAGAGAGAGAGAGAGAGAGAGAGAGAGAGAGAGAGAGAGAGAGAGAGAGAGAGAGAGAGAGAGAGAGAGAGAGAGAGAGAGAGAGAGAGAGAGAGAGAGAGAGAGAGAGTTTTGACTTTTGGTCTTTCTTTATTGAAACATTCTCAATTCATTTAAAACTCACCCCCCCCCCCCCTCCCCTAAAATAAAAATATATCCTCTACCACATGATACAAATCACCATACACAAAAACCCTCTCCTACAACCGTATATCCAAAACATCTTCCCCAGCAATACAGACAGCCCCCCCAACACACCATATCTCCTCAAACATCTCCACACATTTGATCATTTTATAGAACTCAAACTCAACCCTAAGGCGCGCAGAGACCATCCCATTAAACAGTAGTAAAGGGTCTGTTATACCCCCACCTTTAACCCTGTTCCTCCTTGTTAGCCAAATAGCTAACTTTGCCTGAGCAAACAGAAAATTCAACAAAACACATTTTTCTTTCTCCTTACTCGAATACCTGTATCCCATTATAAACATCCCAACAGCAAAAACCACCCCCAACCTGTCACACAGACATTCCAACAGAGACATGAATGGCATTAACCTGGTGCACACAGAAAACACATGAATTACAGTTTCTTTCATTTGACAGAAAGGACACCCCTGCCCAATTCCCGGATCAACCCGTGCCAACCAGCTGTTAGTGGCCAGGGCTCCATGAAGAACCCTCCACTGGAGGTCCCCTGACCTCTTTGGTACTGGGGGTTTGTAGAGCGCCCTCCATCGAAAACCCACCATACTCTCCGCCCCACATACCCCCTGCCACTGATGTGCCTTCACTCCTGTTAGGCTTCTAATGCTCCTAACCTTAACGCAGAGGTTGTAGAGGGCTTTACCTCCCACCCCCTCAAACTCCCCCAGGCTCGGAGTGTTAAAATCTAACAAGTCCTCCAGACCCCCTTGCCAGTCTCCAGTCTCTGCCGTCACCTGCAGTGGCGGGAACATTGGTGGCCCCTCTCCCTTTGGCCTCTCAAACACCCCCCTTACCGGCTCAGACAGTGCCTCCTGGACCTCCTCCAGGAATCTTTCCAGCAGCCTAAGAGACGTTATTCCTGTTTGTTGCGCCAAGACCTCCGGGGTTTTCCACCCCTCCTCTCCCAGCAGTCTCAGGTCACCCAGCCTTTGTAAACCTCCTGCCATCAGTTGCCTCTGCAGGGTGGCCGACTGAACCGATCTCAAAGGGATGGCTGGGTTGTGGAAGATAGGCTCCTCCCACACCCACTGCCCAGGCTCCACACCCCCTTCTCGTGTGGGCCTTAGCAGCTGCCAGGCCCTCAGCACCGCAGAGTAAAACTCTGAGAGACCTGCTGTACTCAGCCTCTCCAGCTTCATGAGGAACAGCTGCCGGTCCAACCCTAATCCGCCAGCTCTCCTCAGCAGCGCGCATGCTGGTTCCCTCCAGCCAACATCAGTGTGGTACAGCAGTCTCTGCACCGCCTTTAGTCGGAAAGCAGCCATCCTGCTCTCCAGTTCCACCAAGCCCTGTCCTCCTTCGTGGACGGTCATGTACAAAACTGCTGCCTTCAGCCAGTGATGTCCCGACCAAAAGAAGTCCACCAGCTTGCGTTGCAGGTCTGCAAGCAGACCGGCGGGGGGGTTGAGGACAGCCAGTTTATGCCACAAGGAAGATGCCACCAGGTTGTTGATTATCAGCACCCTCCCTCTATATGACACTTGGGACAGGAGCCACCTCCACCTGGCCAGTCTTGACACCACTGCCTGTGACAGCCCCTCCCAGTTCTTGCTGACCCACCTCTCCGAGCCCAGGTACACCCCCAACACTTTAAGCCCTTCACAACCCCACTGCAAACCCCCAGGAAGCAGAGGAGGAGCCCTATCCCCCCATGCCCCACATAACAGAGCTTTGCTCTTGCCCCAGTTTACCTTAGCTGATGAAGCTCCCTCGTACACCTTCAGACTGGTCTCTAGTTCCTGCATATCTTGCCCATCCCTGACCATCACAGAAACATCATCTGCATATGCTGAGACTGCTATTCCTGTCACCACATCCATGCCTATCCAGCACACTCCCCGCAGTCTCCTGCGTAGCAGTCCTAAAAAAGGCTCAATGGCTAGTGTGTACAGCTGCCCAGATAGAGGGCATCCTTGTCTAATACCCCGTCTCACCCAGACTGGCCTACTGAGCCCCCCTCCCACCTTAACCATACATGACGCCCCAGCATACAACAGCTTCACACAGGTCACAAAACTCTTCCCAAACCCAAACACAGACATCACATTAAACAGATACTCATGATCCACTCTATCAAAAGCCTTCTCTTGATCTAAAGAGACCAGTCCAAAGTTCACATTAGAACCTCTCGACAAATCCAACATGTCCCTAATCAAGAACAAGTTGTCCGTGATTGAGCGTCCCGGTACACAATATGTCTGGTCCTTGTGTATTATAGAGTCCAGATGGGACTTCAGTCTGTTAGAGAGGACCTTGGCAAAAATCTTGTAGTCCGCACAGAGTAATGCCACAGGCCTCCAGTTCTTAAGTTCACACAAGTCCCCTTTTTTGGGCAGGAGAGTCAGAGCCGCCCGACGGCAGCTCATCGGCAACTCTCCTACCCTGACGCATTCACGCAACACGCAAAATAAATCCTGTCCAATTGTTCCCCAGAATTTTTTGTAAAATTCCACTGGAAGTCCATCGACCCCAGGTGCACGACCGGGGGACATCTGGGTTACTGCCTCTGCCAGTTCATGTGACAACAGAGGAATGTCCATTTCATCCCTCTGTGCCCGAGAGAGCTTAGGGAGTCCTGCGAACAAGACCTGAGCACACATAGGATCACACATTTCTGCCCTATACAATTCAGTATAAAACTCCACAGTCCGCTCCCGCATCTCCCCCACCACAGAGGTCACCCGCCCATCAGACAGCCGTAGACAATGCATACCCTTGGATTCACTGCTCTGTCTTTCCAAACCAAAGAAGAAGGAGCTGGGAGCATCCATCTCCTTGAGCATGGAGAACCTAGCTCTTACAAGTGCTCCCTTTGCTTTAACCTGGAAAAAACTGCCCAGGTCCCTACGTAATTCGGCTAAGTTAGCCTGTAGGCCTACATTGCCTTGCCCCACCATCTCTACCTCCATCTCACTAATACACCGCTCTAGTTCCCCCAATACTCTCCTAGCCTCTGAGGATGAGAGAGCAGTATACTGTTGACAGAAAAGCCGAATTTGCACTTTCCCCACATCCCACCATTGACTCAGAGACTCATACTCCTCTCTTCGCTGCCCCCATCTTTCCCAAAAAGTCTGGAAACCTGAGCAAAAAGTGGCATCTTGTAAGAGCTTTACATTGAACTTCCAATAAGATGCCTGCCGGGGCCCTGGTGAAATAGACAGCCGAGCCATGGTTATGTGGTGATCCGAAAACCCCACTGGGAGAATGGTAGCACCCAGCAGCCTATTGCTCTGATTCCTGGACATGTAAAAGCGATCAAGTCGAGCTGCACTCACCCTAGCCCCAAAAACCTTCACCCACGTATACTGTCTTGTGTTTGGATGTTTAGTTCTCCAAACATCCACTAGGTCAAACTGATTAAAGATATCCCTTAACACTCCCACTGACACTGAATGAGGCTCTTCCCCATTTCTGTCTTTTGTAAAATCCATTGTACAGTTCCAGTCACCTCCGATCACCAGCGTCTCCTCAGGCGCTACTTGTGAGAGTTCCTGTCTAAGACTCCCAAATAGAACCCCTCTTTCTCTCCCTGTGTTAGGCGCATACACATTTATAAAGACAAAACACATGTTGTTAATTTCTGCTTTAACAACAAGCAACCTACCCCTACACACCTCCTTTGAGGAGCAAATTTTTACAGCCAGACCAGGTGCAAAAAGGACTGCCACCCCTGCACTAAGATTTGTCCCATGGCTCAACACACTTGCCCCTTTCCACCAGAGCCCCCAATCAACTTCATTCACCACATCACTATGCGTCTCCTGCAGAAACAACACCTGTACTTTTTTTTGTTTTACATATTCACCCAACACACTCCTCTTTCCCGCATCTCTGGCGCCATTTATATTGAGCGAGCCTACCCGAAGAGTCTCCATAAGAAGTGGGAGAAAAGCCAGCAGAGAAATAGACCAATAGCAAAGCTCAAAAAGCCCCAGTGTCAGTAAGAAATTAAACATCTAAACAGTGTCTGAAGGTAAACCTTTACGCACTGTTGTGACCCACTTCCTCAACCTAAACCGTTTCCTGGGTGAGAGGACACCATGCCCCTCATTTCTCATAGCATGTTGTACTGATCTTACAAACTTCCTAGGATCAGGAAAAAAAGCCTCAAGATTAACTTTTTTCCCCTTAGTCTCATTCAGGAACCTTGTCAGTTCTCTCAACGTGTACTTAGACCCCTCGGGTTGACTGGATGTCAGCTCCGGGCCAATTGAAGAGGAGTCTGAAAAAAATAACTCCTCATCCTCTTCCTCAGACTCACTTTCCTCCTCTTCTCTATCTCCCACCCTGACCACCTGCCCTTTCTCTCTGGTTAGGGCCTCACCCACAGCAACAGGCAACATTTCCATGGTGCCTTTGTCCACACCCTTTTTCTTTTTCCTCTTGACACCCTCCTCCTCCCCCCCTAATCTCTTACACTTCCCCACTATACTCTCCTCATCCACTAGAATTACCTGACTAGACGCAGTATCATCTGCACCACCCTCCATAGCATGACTAGGGCCAGCCTCAGCTACACCACCCTCCATTGCATGACTAGGGCCAGCCTCAGCTACACCACCCTCCATAGCATGACTCGGCCCAGCATTATCTGCACCACCCTCCATAGCATGACTCGGCCCAGCATCATCTGCACCACCCTCCATAGCATGTCTAGGCCCAGCCTCAGCTACCCCACCATCTCTAGCCTGACTAGACCCAGCCTCTGCTTCTCCACCATCTCTAGCCTGACTAGACCCAGCCTCCACTACCCTACCATCTCTAGCCTGACTAGACCCAGCCTCTGCTTCTCCACCATCTCTAGCCTGACTAGACCCAGCCTCCACTACCCTACCATCTCTAGCCTGACTAGGCCCAGCCTCATCTACACCACCATCTCTAGACTGACTAGGCCCAGCCTCTGCTATCTGCATCTCCTTACCCCCTGCATTTTGACCTCGATTTCCCCCACCTGCCGTTGTACCCTCACCTTGTCTATGGCCTTTATGTGGGCACGCAAAACTCTTGTGCCCCAAATCCCCACATTCAAAACACCGTAGACTATCTGTGCTGGCAAAACCGGCATAGAGCCCCTCCCCATGCCTCACTTTAAAATGCACATTTAGCTGTTGCTCATTATTGTTCAGAAACATAAACACTTGCCTCCTGAACGAAACAACGTGCTTAACGGCATCTGCCTGAAAACCTGCTGACAGTACACGGAAACCGCTAGCAAACTTACCAAAACGACTCAGCTCTTTCCTAATTTGATCATCCGTAATAAACGGAGGCAAATTTGCCACTACAACTCTTGTTGAAGGGGTAGAGAGAGGTGAAATTGACACCAACACATCCCTTACAAATATTCCGCTAGCAATTAGCCTACCGACCAAATTAGCCCTTTTCATGAACACAACCACAGCTTTGTTCATTCTAGAAGCAGAATGTATAAACTCAGCTCCTACCTGTTCACCGACCGCGAGCAGAACCTCCTCCACCTTAACTCCGTTCTCAGGAACACACCTGAATCCATGCTGTATCGACAGCGTCTCCTCCGCGCTAGGCTGAGAAGCCATTGCGCACACTACACCTTCCAACCCCCAGGAAAGTTACTCTGTCCTCTTCCACCCTAAATTTGAAAAAAAAACTTTGGATACCGCTAAAACAAATATTTAATTAACCCTCCACCATAGAAAATAACATGTAAATAAAAGAATCAAGAAAGTTAGTTAGGATAGAGCTTTCCACACCAAACACTCAAACTCCAAAAAACTCCCAGCATGCACCGAAAGAGAGAGAGAGAGAGAGAGAGAGAGAGAGAGAGAGAGAGAGAGAGAGAGAGAGAGAGAGAGAGAGAGAGAGAGAGAGAGAGAGAGAGAGAGAGAGAGAGAGAGAGAGAGAGAGAGAGAGAGAGAGAGAGAGAGAGAGAGAGAGAGAGAGAGAGAGAGAGAGAGAGAGAGAGAGAGAGAGAGAGAGAGAGAGAGAGAGAGAGAGAGAGAGAGAGAGAGAGAGACTGGGTTTCTGTATAACACTTTGTGACATCGGCTGATATAAGAATATTTGATAAATATATCTGATTGATTGAGGTAATGGGATGCAATCATGGTGATGGTAGAGCAAACATTACTCTAACCTCACTCACTCACACTCTCTCTATCTCTCTATCTCAATAACAGAGCCTGTGCATAGAGAACTCCTGTATCGCTGCCCACGACAAGACCGGGCGTTTTGGCAGCATGTTCACAGTCGACAAGGTCCTGACTCCCCCAATGGGCACCATCATGGATGTCCTGAAGGCTGATGACCGATTCAGGTGAGAGTCAATGAATCAGTGAATGATTCAGTGAATGATTCAATGGAAAGGCTTACCAAGGTTTTCCTTAATAATATCTTGAGGCAATATGATTCAATTTCAGAAGAACAAGAACAGACATGTAGCATATGCACAAAAGAGGGTACAGTGTCAAAATAAAAAGTCTCAAAACACCATGGTTGTGTAATGAAAACGTGACAAGTAGTACACCTAAACTGAAATCTGGTGTTTGGAGGGTGTTTGAATGTAAACCCAATGTAAATGGTATGATTACACATCATAGATTTTAAAACAGAACTACTCTGAAACACCCAAAGTGGTTCTTCGACCTGAATATAGTTAATTTTGACACAAGTGTTGTGAAACACTTTTGGGGGTTTCAGTGAATGTAAAAGGCAACGTCAAAACACGTGAAGTTCTCATACAATCAGTTTAGAAATGCTAATGTTTTAATGGTCTAAATATTGATTGATGGAGGAGGCTTATGGAGAATCGTTTTTTTCCACCTTTATTTTTTCAATGCTTTATTTATACAGATTAGAAACAGGAGGGGAATTACAGTGATTTTTACCCACTCAATCACACAGCCTCACTATTAAAAATTATTCTTGGGTTAATTGGAATTAACACACACACACAAAAAACATATACTTAATAAAAATGAATGCCAATTGCGCTAAACCCGTTGTCTAGCAGTAAATCCCCCGGATTAGAGACATCATCCTTCTCCCAACCGAAGACCGAAGTTAAATTCCCCTCTCCAATCCTTCAGTCTGTTTCTCCCATCTATCTGTGATCACCTGTTCCAACCCTTCAGCCTGTTTCTCCCATCTATCTGTAATCACCTGTTCCAACCCTTCAGTCTGTTTCTCCCAGCTATCTGTAATCACCTGTTCCAACCCTTCAGCCTGTTTCTCCCATCTATCTGTAATCACCTGTTCCAACCCTTCAGTCTGTTTCTCCCAGCTATCTGTAATCACCTGTTCCAACCCTTCAGTCTGTTTCTCCCAGCTATCTGTAATCACCTGTTCCAATCCTTCAGTCTGTTTCTCCCAGCTATCTGTAATCACCTGTTCCAACCCTTCAGCCTGCTTCTCCCAGCTATCTGTAATCACCTGTTCCAACCCTTCAGTCTGTTTCTCCCATCTATCTGTGATCACCTGTTCCAACCCTTCAGTCTTTCTCCCATCTACCTGTAATCACCTGTTCCAACCCTTCAGTCTGTTTCTCCCATCTACCTGTAATCACCTGTTCCAACCCTTCAGTCTGTTTCTCCCATCTATCTGTGATCACCTGTTCCAACCCTTCAGTCTGTTTCTCCCATCTATCTGTGATCACCTGTTCCAACCCTTCAGTCTGTTTCTCCCATCTTCCTGTGATCACCTGTTCCAACCCTTCAGTCTGTTTCTCCCATCTATCTGTGATCACCTGTTCCAACCCTTCAGTCTGTTTCTCCCATCTATCTGTAATCACCTGTTCCAACCCTTCAGTCTGTTTCTCCCATCTTATCTGTAATCACCTGTTCCAACCCTTCAGTCTGTTTCTCCCATCTATCTGTAATCACCTGTTCCAACCCTTCAGTCTGTTTCTCCCATCTATCTGTAATCACCTGTTCCAACCCTTCAGTCTGTTTCTCCCAGCTATCTGTAATCACCTGTTCCAACCCTTCAGCCTGTTTCTCCCATCTATCTGTAATCACCTGTTCCAACCCTTCAGTCTGTTTCTCCCATCTATCTGTAATCACCTGTTCCAACCCTTCAGTCTGTTTCTCCCATCTATCTGTAATCACCTGTTCCAACCCTTCAGTCTGTTTCTCCCATCTTATCTGTAATCACCTATTCCAACCCTTCAGTCTGTTTCTCCCAGCTATCTGTAATCACCTGTTCCAACCCTTCAGCCTGTTTCTCCCATCTTATCTGTTTCCCTTTTTTCATTTCATAACTCTCTTCTTTTTTTAATGTATGCTAGTCGTTTTAATGATTTATTCATTTCAATTGACCAAAAATAATGTAAAAATGAATCAAACTGAATATGTTGTTAAAACCTGTTATGGCTGCGGTCCCTGTACAGGGAAAATCAGCGGAAATTTCATAGCGCCAACGGTAGTACTCGATAAAACTCAAACTTTCATTAAAACACACATGCAGGGTACTCAATTAAAGCTACACTCGTTGTGAATCTAGCCAACATGTCAGATTTGTAAAATGCTTTTCGGCGAAAGCATGAGAAGCTATTATCTGATAGCATGCACCCCCCCGAAATACCTGAACGAGACGCAAACAAAATAATTAGCGTAGCCGGCGCTACACAAAACACAGAAATAAAATATAAAACATTCATTACCTTTGACGAGCTTCTTTGTTGGCACTCCTATATGTCCCATAAACATCACAATTGGGTATTTTTCCCGATTAAATCCGTCAAAGTATGCCCAAAATGTTGATTTATGAAGCCCGTCTGATCCAGGAAAAAGCTCCTTACCAAAACGAAACGTCAGTGTATAAAATTACTAAAAGTTGCCTATAAACTTTTACAAATCACTTCAAACTACTTTTGTAAACCAACTTTAGGTATTAATAAACGTTAATAATCGATAAAATTGATCACGGGGCGATCTGTATTCGATAGCAGCAAGTCTTGAAATCATCGTCCATATTTTCCCTTTCATAACTTCCTTCGGTGGACCCCAAGACAGGAAGTGCCTATTCGTCATCCCACCAAGGATAAAGTACCAATGAAATCCCAGTACTGGTGACATCGTGTGGAAGCTGTAGGCATTGCAAACAAGGCCCTATCTATTTTTCCTTGCCGTAGACAATTCATAGACTGGCAGATGGATTTAAAAAAAAAAAAATGTGAACAGTTTTCCTTGGGATTTTTACTCCTAAACACGTTCTGTTATAGCCACAGACATGATATAACCAGTTTTAGAGACTTTAGAGACAGAGTGTTTTCTATCCACACATACTAATCATATGCATATACTATATTCCTGGCATGAGTAGCAGGACGTTGAAATGTTGCGCGATTTTTAACAAAAAGCTGCGAAAATTCGCACCAGCCTAAACAG